>NW_026853869.1:0-8196 GCF_026571515.1 Ruditapes philippinarum
TTTTAGGAACACAGAGGGGCGCCGCCTTGGAACGGTCAGCAGCATAATAATGTGACAGCTGGGAGTTTAAACCGGTTAATGGTGCACCAAACCTCGCTCTTAGCCCCACCATGTTCCTTTAAACGAGACCGTGTAAATAAAATGAATCCCCGCCAAGTGAAATTCTAACAGGCGTTATGGTTACAAAAGGTTAAATAAGTAAAACACAAAAATGATCATGTAGAAACATATAAAAGTAAACCAAATGACCATAACAAAAGTACTCAATGTCTTAAAGGAAGACAGAGCAACAAGAAAATTACCTACAAGGGCCCGTCGAAGCAAGACAGAAGACGAACATTAACAAACATTCCTGTGCTGAATTCCGTCCCAGAATTTTACATTTTCAGAACATTCAGGGATGCTGGAATTAGGCTGGATTTTTTTCCATGTTATTCCATCAAGGCTGGACTATTTCCAATGGTGAAATGGTTGGCAGACACATGGAATACCCTGGAAAAATCCATACTTTTGATCCAATACTCCATGTTCGTGGAAAAGCATGGAATAAAGTCCATGCTTTTCCATGAAAAACATGGAAAATGTTCCATGTTTTTTCCCTGTTTTCCAGCCCATTTTGTCCCAGCTTCAGCCTGGGGAAAATATTGTTCCAATACTCCAGCCCCTATTTTCCATGGAAATCCCTGAAAAAGCATGCACTTTTTACACCCAGGGTCAGATGAAAATTTCATTTGATATTTGGAATAAATTCTATCATATCATGGAATAAAAAAATAAAGCTAAATCTAATTTGTTTTGTTTAAATTCTGTAAAATATAAGATGGTCGTTTAGAAATTCGGCTCAGTGTATTGTGTTCTATGTCCGTATCTGAAGACTGGTGGAAAGGGCCGAAAAGAAGTTTCGATTTCTTAAATGAACTGTTTTGGAATAAATAATAATTAGAAAATGTTTATAGTACAATGTAATTAACATTATGGTTTCGCAATAATCTGGCATATTTCTGACATAAGACCAATGTCGAAATAAAGAAGAATACCATAAGCACGTGTTAGATATTTTCATTTAAGATCGAGGAAAAATAACAATTTCCTGGATATATTTGCAATCAAACTTTAATGTTTTAACAGTCATGTGCGCTAATTAATTTTCTTCCGATTTTTTTTATTGAAAGATATATATTTCTGTTGCTCTTTTCGTTAAAAATATTGCACAATTCGGCCTAATTTTGACATCACAAGCCTTGTTTTCATGTGTTAGATGATGTGCACGCTGACATTTAGAAACAAACATTTGGTTGGCAATATGTGTTTGTTTGTTTTTGTTTGCTGTTTTGCTCTTATGAGAGGGTAGTGGCAGGGGTAACAAACACTTTTCTATTTAAGTCCTAACGTTAAAGCTCTTAAATACTTAACAATCGGATGTAACAGTAATTATAAAATCATGCAAACGCACAATGATTTTTAGTAAACATGATATATATGTATTTACATCCGTGTACACTGTAATGCAAAAGTACGTTGTAAGGTCACATTACGTGTGCCATAATCTTAACCCCAAGCTGCTATATGATTTATAAAATATGTGTAGGCTTTGTACCTCCACACATGAACATATTATATGATGACCAAAAAATATAAATTCATGGGGCATAGTTTATATATCTTGAGTGCAGGGACACAAGTCGATGCAATTGGGCCAAATATTTAGTTAATATCTATTTTATGGTTTGGGAAATTTACTTTATTAGGAAGGAGATCTTCAGACATGTTAACTACTGTATATAAATCTGGATAAAATAAGCGACCTAGAGGATCGGACGGGCAAGTCAAATATGTATGTCTATATTCCTATACATTTAAATCTAGATAAATTAAGTGACCTCAGGACGGGCAAGTTTTGGCATGGGAGCAAGACTTATATATTAAGATATATAGAGGTCTACAAGGCAAGGTTACATGCTTAATATAATCTACAAGCATTGTAGTTTATTCACGAAGACTTGTGTGTTGTTTCATATATAGGTTTATTTAAATTAAGTAACCAGTAACAAGATTATTTTTACCCCAGTGGCATAGACTATACGTTTATTCCTTTTGTATAGGACCAAAAGGTATTTATCTGTGCCAGATATCTTTGCTCTGAGCATTTTAGTTTCGGGAAAATATTTTTAAGATTAATGTTCCACTAAATCTATATATGAACGAAGAGAAACCTTAGAGCGTGCCAATTGTAACCCTAGGAACATGATTTTTTTGTAGGGGTCTATAATCTGAGTAAAAATTTCACACACCAAAAAGGATTAAAAGTTTGTTCCTATATTTGTCAATATAGTCCAAGTGACCACCAGTCTGAGGTTGGTTAATATCTTAGCCCTTGGTATTGTTGAACCTTAGTAGAATATCTAAGCCCTTTAAATCATTAGTGAAATATTTTATTTTAGGGTCCTTTTAAACTCCTGTGGCATATTTGTGTAAAAGACTTGATGGTTTTATTTTTACTTGTATAGAGTGCCACCAAAGGATCATGATTCCTGTGAACTTTGGTCACTATCTGAAACGCGGCTAAGAAAAATATGTATTTATCAAGATACTGTAGAAAACAGTAATTTGAGCCACCTTTATGACGCAGACTTATACAAAATTACAAATTGGAAAGTCTTGTGTTAAACTGCCTCGCTTACCACTTAAATGCTCAGTACTTTTATATCTAACCCTAACTCTAGTAGACTTCTGAAAACGTTGTATAAGTTTTGTCACCAGGGTCGAATATGACTCCACCAAACTTTACATAGATTTACATCTGAGAGCACATTTAAATATCCTTTGCTAAAAACTAGAGCTTCGGAACATATAACCTAATAATGACGAAAATAGCCATGCCTCGAAGTTACTTTTTAGGGGTAAACTTGTTGTATCATAACCAAATGTTCTTTATGTCTTCTGTATGTTTAATTCTTAAGTCTTGAAATTGACTTCGCATATAGAGTTACAAAATTCCAAATTTTACCAATTCATGTTACATGTTGAATACTGCTTAAACCGGTGCTAGGGGCGTGGACGGTACTTTGCACTTTCCAGTACAGTCCATGAACAGACACAATCAAACAGAGCCTGCAACAATTTCAATTTTGCCGTGTTGGGCTTTCTTTGGAGATTCTTATTTCTCTCTATTCTATGTTTAACACTTAATCGTTTGATAATTATTGAAATTATTTATAAGTTATCTACTTTTGAAATATGTAGCTTAAGTCGCCAGATTTGGTTCACGGATACACACCAATTGCTAGTGTTAAATCAAAGTTTGATATCCGATGAATGTTTTTTTATATGTACAAAAGAATAGACAAAATTGTTACAACGAAGATGGCATAGGATAAGATTCCAAAATGGTTGGCCCAAATTCAACAAATGATTGCTTTGAGCGTTAAACTTTACACAACGTACTTTCATCCGTCCTTTACTTGATTACGGCCACTTCTTTATTTAAGTTAGTGACAAATGACCCCTAAATCATACAATTAGTGGTTGATATGTGAAAGTATCATAATACAACGCGATGCTGATGTACAAAGGGGTCGTTTTGTACAAACATTTCGGTTTTAAAGCGGTGCCTCTCATCGTGTAAAAGGCAAAGAATTGCAAAATGTGCTTGTGATGAGATGAATAAGGACATGTGTGAGTTTAAGTCTACCTAGGTGTTTTCATTAAAACGTTAAAACATAAATGTTTACTCGGGATTAAACTAATCGATGACCGCGAGATATGAACTGGAAGCAATATTTTTCTTCTGCGACAGATGCTCCACAACTGCAACAAATCGACCCACAACACGCCGTATTACCGGGACCAGTGATAACACATTAGCGGTGAGGATGGTAAGATGTAAATAAGGACTTTTTATTGCTAAGATCTAACTTTTCATTGACTGGAGATACAGTCAAGTAATTTGAATATGTTTTTTCTCCAGTGCTAAGGGTTAAAATTGACATCAGCTTTGGGAAAAGATCCATGGAAATAGTTGTTTTTTGTTCAAAATATCTCAAATGTTAATTTTTGATGATGTAGGTGTATCTCATAAACGTTTGATTGACTCATAGTTACAAGACAAGCAAATATTTACTATCACAGAATTGAACAATAAATAGAGATATGAACTCAATGAAAATAAAGTTCCTATATTAATGCATGTGTGCATGGTCATTTGTGACAGTCTCTATTCAGTTAAAAAAGGAGATGTTATTCAAATTTTCATGCAATGGAAATTGTTTTGAATTTATGGACTTCGCTTAATTTTGAATAACGTTTTACTTTGTGTAAAAAAAACAACACTTTTCTGTGGACCTACGGCATTGATAACCTCTTCATCTTAAATAAAAGTTTACAGGCTTTTGTTAAGGCCTCAACAGACAGTAGGATTTTGAAGTACAACACCAATTAAAACTAAGATGTACAGACAAATCTTAATGTGTGAAGGGTACTATTTCTTGATTTCGGAAACCTTATGTCAAGATGTAAGGGATAGGACATGTTCTATTTTGAAAATCTTGTCCTACCGATTTTTATAGACCTCCCACAATGACAAGTAACAGATAACCAAATTATCTCCTGATAATGGGTGTAATGAATGAAATTCCAGAACAATTAGGGCTAAAAGGTAAACATAGTAGTAAGATGGGGTAAAAATGATTTTGAAAAACTCTTCAGGAGACCCAAAGTTGTGTTATGTTCGAATCCCAAATTATCCCGAAAATGATTAGGTCACGGTATTGAATTGTTCTCTAATTAGGGGAGGGGAGGTAGTTTGTAGGCGACCAGATAGCTTAGTTAGCAGAGCCGCAGTACGGTATTCCGAGGGTCCTAGGTTTGAGTCTTGGTCAGGCTTCACATTAAAAATATATATATATATATATATTGTTTTTAAATGGAGGTTTTTCAATCATTACTCATGGCGAAAAAAGTATTTAGTGAGTAAAAGTATGTAAAGGATGTTAAGTGGTCCTTTTTAGGGGAAACCTCAGATGATTCTTACAGTGTAGAATTACTGTCTGAATGCAAGTGTTGTATAGCTTTGAAAATTGTACATCTTATCTCTAATTAGTGCTGTACAGCTAAATCCTACCGTCTGTTGAGGCCTTTACAGTTACATGGATATTAAGCCAGAATGATAACTTTGTTATAAATTTTGTTTAACTGAGTTTGAATAAGATAATATAAAAATTTTGAGCCACTTGACACGCTTTCCTGCTATCTGCCTTTCAGTCTAAAAGTTTATATTATTTCAAGGGCAAAAATCACAGTCAGGGAAAGCAATATATTGTTTTTGCCTTTCATGAAGCGATAGTGTTTGTACAAAGTGTTTTCTTCTTTACTTGACATTTACCAGTTTCCTTTTTAAGAATTGCCTATTTTAAGATTCAGTCAATAAACAGCTTTTTTTCGATGCATCGTCCGTATTATTTACCTTTATGTCTCGAGAAAATATTACACACGATAGTTTAATATCTTAATTTTACATTAGTACGCAAGATAAAGATAAATTAACAAAACATTTTCAACTTTTGCTAGAGTGTTAGCAATTTTTAATATTCCTCACCTGAAGACTGTTTAATCACCCTCAGGATATTTTGTCTGCTTTTTAACTTTGCTTTTTAACATCTTATATCTATGATATGCAGACTTTATAATCTCTGATGACCTTTCAAAAATTTCCTTTTTATTAAGTTTCGCCCATTGTTTTCACGTTAATGAAACATGCAATTCTTTATTTGGAGACCGTATGCCGCTTTTTAATGTAATGTCACTAACGTGTCACATAGAAGTTTCCATGATGACCGCCATATATGAACACATCCGCGGATGTTTCTAAGTTCAGAATTTACCAGTTCATGTTAAATGTTGAATTCTGCTACAGTCGGTGCTAGCGGCGTGGACGGTAGCTTGCAAACAAGCTCCTGCAAAAGTTCAATTTTGCCATGTTGAGTTTTTATTAAGTGAGTCTGTTTTTTAAATATTGCCTACAACGGCAGCATTTTCTGTTTGACCAAGTCAGTTTGGACGCCTGTTACATTTTTTTAAGAAAAGACATACTGGGTAGATATTTGGCTTGCGTAACACTAACTCTTAGTGATAAATTCATTCATTTTGTGCAAGCTTGAGATATTCTGAGCAAGAAACAATCATTTTTACAGCTTTTAAGAAACACAAAATATTTCAATAACTTGAAAAATGAATATAAAATAATGTTATAATAACTTCAGTCAAAGTACAGTAAGTTTATTGCAATTAGATTGTCCTTATTTTTGTAATATCAATATGCCAAACAAGTTTGTAACCTACCTGTAGTACTCAGTAAATTTTTAATCTGCGCCATCACTGGCTTCTGTTAAAGCTTTGGCCAGAGTGATATTTACATAATCTAATAATACTGATTTTATGTCGATCATGACTTATTTAACCTCAAATGAATTTTACATCATCGTCTTTAAGGAATTAGATGTATAGTTGATACTGTTCCGAAAGGCGTTTTAAACTAATGTTTTTAATTGTTAACTTTATTCTGGACATAAATACAAAAAAAATATAAAAGTTTGCCATCTAATTTGAAAAATATTGACAATCAAAGCTCAACATTTGTAGTGCTTTTATACAAAAACAATTATGTTTTTATATCTGTAGAAAAGTTTCACTTATTTCATATTTCCCTTACTTGAAAAGTAAAACTTGAAAAACCACAAATAAATCAATGTAAAATGCATTCATTATTTTTTGTTTATTGAGGCAGGTACCAAATAAGTGTGTGGGGTTAAGAAAAGCCGTCATATTTTGTCAAATGTAATCGGGGCATCAAAAGGTTTTTAAAAATGATTATCTAAAGACTATTCTTAACATTTGTGCGACATAAAAATAATGCTTATTATGCTAATGTCAGATTATTATAATTTAAATTGGTTTTGCTATACAATAAACTTTAATGTTTATTTAATTACATATCTCAGATATAAATTAAGAAAGAAAATCATAATCTGACAAAACGAACAAAAGAAAAATACAACAAAAAAAGAGGGCCAAGATGGCCCTAGATCGCTAACCTGACCCATCAAACTCATCCGAACAATTACCTAGGGTTAGGTTTTTGACCCCAGGTGACCCATATCCAACCTTGACCTAGAAATCATCAAAACAAACTTTCATACCATATTCCAGGGTACTTGGATCAAAACAGTAGCCACTAGAGTGTTAACAATATTTTTTTAGCTCCTGCGGCCTAGTTTTTCATCCGAGATGACCCATGTTAGAACTCATTTGAGCACATACCTAGACAAGCACCCTGACCAAGTTTGATGATAAATGAGTCAAAAATATGACTTTTAGAGTGTTAACAAGGTTTTCGATATTTTGGGGGTGTGACCTACTTTTTGACCCCAGGTGACCCATATTCGAACTTAACCTAGAAATCATCAAAACTTACTTTCAGACCAATTTCCAGGATATTTGGATTAAAACAGTAGCCACTAGACTGTTCACAAGGTTTTTTCTATTTTAAGCTCCTGTGACCTAGCTATATATCCGAGATGACCCCTGTTTGAAGTCATCCGAGCAATTACCTAGACAAGCATCTTGACCAAGTTTGATGATAATTAAGTAAAAAATGTGACCACTAGAGTGTTAACAAGGTTTTTACATATTTTGGCGGTGTGACCTAGTTTTTGACCCCAGGTGATCCATACCTAGAAATCATCAAAACAAACTTTTAAACCAATTTCCAGGATATTGGGATCAAAACAGTAGCCACTAGAGTGTAAACAAGATTTTTCTATTTTTAGCTCATGTAACCTAGTTTTTCACTCGAAATTACCCATGTTAGAACTTATCCGAGGAATAACCTAGGCAAGCATCCTGACCAAGTTTGATGATAATTGAGTCAAAAATGTGACCACTAGAGTGTTGACAAGGTTTTTCTATTTTTAGCTCCTGTGACCGTGTTTTTCATCCGAGATAACCCATGTTCGAAGTCGTCCTAGCTATTACTTAGACAAGCATCATGACAAAGTTTCATGATGATTGATGTAAAAATATGACCGCTAGAGTGTTAACAAGGTTTTTCTATTTTTAACTCCTGTGACCTACTCTTACATCCGAGATGACCATCTTCGAACTCATCCAGCTATTACCTAGATTAGCATCCTGGTGTGTTGG
>NW_026853870.1:0-29749 GCF_026571515.1 Ruditapes philippinarum
ATTTCAGATTTCAGAGTTCAGACTTCAGACTTCGGAGTTCAGAACACCTTTAATGCTATATGTATAAAGCATTATGTATGAAATCTGAAGTCTGAAAAGTCCGAACTCTGAACTCTGAAGTCAGAAGTCACCACCGGTCTTTCGTAGGATATTTTATCAGTCATAAGGTTTAACAACATGATAAGTACAGGCAGCTTAATTGACCTTATCACCTATATATTATAAAACTTTTAGCACAGTTGATTGGACAAAGAGGAAAAGCCGCATTTTAATCTTCGAGTTACATAATTTTAAATTTGACATCTGTTATTGAAACATATACTATTTGTAACGTATTTTTGAAATTTCACAAATTTTGTTTTGAAAATATGACCTTTTAGAAAATGATCATATATATAAATTTTTGTGTTTAAAAGAAAATCATCATGCATATTTATTCCTTTTTTTGTAAATGAATTTTATCATTTTTCGGCTGCACAACACTTCTCCCTCCTTTAAGACTTTTTCACGCCTGTGAAATGAAGCATAAATTCTATATAACAAAAATAAATATCATTAAATTAGAATACTGTTTACATAAGATATTCAGTTACAGAAATATATACTTGAATATAAAGCACCGATTTGCTGAAAAGCGTAAGTACCATTCACTTATAATAAATATCCTAGTCACTGTCTTATTGTAAACAATACAGTTTTAATGACGTCTATTTCTGTTGTATTGCCCCCTCTGTCCTTGTTGTCTTCCATGATGATATTGACCTCTCCATTCATGTGGGAACACGGTTTCGCATGTACTTGAAATATCTTGATTTCTGTTTCCTCTTTTTCGACATAGATATTTAGTTTTGTCTTTCAAATGAGCAATCTCGTCTCTCAAGTTGTGGTTTTCATTTTTAAGGTCATCTATTTGGTCGTTTTTCCTTGATTCTATCATTTCTATTTCATAAGCTTTCTGGTTGTGTTTCAGTCTCAGTTGTTCATAATCGTCATTTAGTTTCTTAAATTCTAATATAAGTTTGTCCATTATCTCTAATTTTGAAGAGTCAGCCCTAATTGTTTCCTTTAGCGAGTTGTTTTTTTGTAAAAATGTTTCTTTAAGTTGACTTATTTCTAATTTCTTAAGGGAAACCTCATCCTGTAGTTTTTCATTATAATCCTTAAGTCTTTGATTTTTTAAAACAATTTTTCTGCTTTTAAACCGGTAATAGTTTTAGTCTTTGAATCAGTCAAAGATTTCAACTTCTGAAATTCTGCTGTTGAAACATTACTTACGGAGTTGTTTGTTTGGTTCTTCTTAAAGTAGGCATCATCTTCATTGTAAAATGGTAATGTATTTTCGGCTGTCTTGCGTCTTATAAAAGTTGTCATACGTTGTTGATCGCGTTGTTTTGATTGGTTTGACATTTCCCTATCTGCTGAACGTAGACAAACTCGTGCAAAATGTCCAATTCTTTTACATTTGTTGCATCTTGCCATTTTTGCACAACACTTCTCCTGTCTGTTATTATGATAAAGTCCACATTGTCCACATGATTTTTCTCTTCTAAATGGTATTCCATATGTGAAAGCCATTGTCGATTTCTTGGGGAATTTAAATTCGTAGACTCGCTTGCTAAATTGAGAGGTTGGGAAAATTTTTGATTTTATTTTTTATAATTCATTTTTATTTAATTTTTATTTTGCTTTTATTTCTTAAGGTACGCTTTAATGTCGGTAATATGTTATAACAGAAGGCATAAGAACAACTGCAGATAGGAAGATCTAAGTTAACCAATCTACGGTAATCGCTTTAACAAGATAATTAATCCTATTTCAGACCTTTCGATAGTAAATGTTACAAAAGAAATTTTAACACTATCAGTAACCATAAGCTGATTTGTCATGAACTTACAGGGTTTCAGTTAATACTTTTATTAACATGTAAACATTGTTTCATTGGATGATTCCAAATTTCGTTACACGAAATTAAAATTGATTGGTTAAAATTACCTAAGGGAATTAAGGGTCACATGATGTACAGTAAAATTGATTGGTCTATTATTGTTATGGAAGTTGTTGTTCTAAAGTCCTTTCCTCTGAAGAGCCATAGATTGTATGACTCTGGATTGAAATAGTTTATAAAATAGTTTGAAAATAAATTGAGGAAAAAGGACATCTTTTTGTATTTTAAGTAAGTCAAATATTTTAAGTTAATGTTAAGAGAATGTTGTACTTTGTAATTTTTGGGTGTTATAACTTATGTTCTGACTTAAATGTATATGTAATTGTTTTAACTACATGTAGAAGTTATTCAAAATAGTACTTTCTTAGATAATAACTTAAGATTTGTTATTGGTAGCACTTGGCGTAATTGTTTAAACTTTTCGTTCAACTAGTCGTTTCGTTTAATTTGACCAGTTGGCATAATTTAATAGAAAAGTAAACATGGCGCTTTCTGTCAGTAGAATTTATTTCTGGAAACTTTATATTGTTATTATTTGGTGAGAACTTAAGTTTTAATCTTTGTTATATGTTAGAAGGCAAGATGATAATAAATGGAAATGAAAACATGTAATAGATTATGAAATCATCATCTTTTGTTTAATATAATCAAGTTAAAATGGCATGTTGAATGAAAATTATTGAATTCTACTTTCACTTTGTTTAGATAATTTGTATGTGTAAAATAATTCTAATATAATTTCAATCTTTAATATCTGTTTATGTTATTCTATATATGGACATATAGATTGTATGACTCTGGGTTGAAATAGTTTAAAAAATAGTTTGAAAATAAATTGAGGAAAAAAGACATATTTTTGTATTTTAGTTGTACAAGAATTCCCCTAGTACAAAAGCAGAACACATGCCTAATAAAAATGTCTAACAGCTAATGCAACAAAATATCAAGATGTATATTGCGGTTTATAACGGGAAAATCATATACATTAAAATCAAGATGATGAATGGACACTGTTAAAATGAATAAAGAATACTTCATCTGCATCCAAATAATTATTTCATTGCATGTTGATTGAGAGGGGAATGAAAATGATTGTGCTGGAGATAGCATTATGTTCAGACATAGAAGGGACTAAAATAGCGAAACGAATTATTAAACCTTTCCGTTTTATTAGGCAATACGCCGTCGTACTTCGGCTTTGATTTATGACTTACTAAACAATAATGTTGATTAACCTATTATGAGGAATGTATATTTATAGATACGTATTACTGATCATGCTGATCAAATGCATTTGGTGATTGTATTTTGTCCATAGTTGTATATTATTGCATGGAATCTACCGGTGACACAAATAGTGGCAATGGAACTATAAATCAGAGAGTCAAAACACACATTAGCTATTAAACTAAAACCAGCTTTGACGGTAGTTTTAATTTCAACAAGCGACGGATAAGAACACGTTGTACGACATGAGCACATATTACGTAGTTTTTGAGTAAGCAAACATACATTTACTTTAAATGGAGATTGAATGCTTCATTTATCTATAGTCTATAAATTACACAGTATCTTAGTTCAACTTTATTAAATAGAATAAAAGAAATATCAATTGCAAGACTGAAATGATGTTTTCGAAATAAAAATGCACATTCCGTACATTTGTTTCATTGAAACTTAAAGGATACGTAACATAAAATAGAAATGAAAGGCGATATATATTTGCCAAAAATTGATAAATAATATCAATTCTTTTCAGTAATCGTTTATATTTTTCCTTTGGTGCAAAATACCTCCGATTGAAATCATGCAATAAAATGCTCCTTTCTATTTCTTTTATAATGAAATGAATTTTTTGTATAAGTTTTCAGGTAATGAATAACTGTTAAACCATACCATTTCTTTTATTTTATTGTATATGTTTAATATAACGACATTCTTTGAGAGTAAAGGCGTATGATTACAACATCAAACATTGAAATATAAAACATACTATCAATCTAACAGACTGTATTAGATCACTGACACGTGATTACCAATTTTCACGCAAGTGACCGATTATTAATCCCATTTTATTTCTGAATTAACGGTGAAAGATAAATGACCATTATACTCAATATCTAAGATCAATTGTCACCCAGAGAAATTTCGCCCAGCCTAATGATAGAATAAGCGACTCCCGGGTTACTAGCCTGATCCTCGCCCTTGAGCTAAGCAGGTGAACAACCCAGTACTTAGTAAGCTAAATGAGTCGTAATTTCTTTTATTCTTTTCCTCACAGCTTATACATCGACATGCCAGTACACATGTCGAAACGAAACAAACAGAAGAAGCTTTTACCGTCCAGTTATGCAGAAAAAGCATAGTTTGTAAAATAATTGCGTCTTCAATTTAAGGTTATCGTGTGATCATTTCTGTCTATGTGACACCAAAATAAAGATTCGAAGTTAACATAGATATTTTGTTGTAGAAACTTGTTAAAAATGCCATGAAATATTAGAAGTAAGAAATAAACAGTATATATGAGTTTGCTGCATTGTAATGATAAAAAGATCTAACAACGCAAATATGAAAATAAATGCACAAACTGTTCTTATTATTGTTGTTCTGATTTAAAGTTTGCAAAGCATGCATGATAAGACAATGTTGAACAATCATGTCTACAAAGTATGCAAATATTTTCCTTCTTCTGTTGTTGTAGTTGCATTTATGTTTTTGTACGTGTTAATGCATAATTTATAACATTGCCATTGTCTTTTATTTATCCTAAAACTCACATTAAATTTTCACAGAAAATAGACATTCGTATGTGATGAATATGCACATTGTGAAGTCTTCAATACCACCATTGACACAAAACACATATTATTAAATGTCGTAAAAAATAAATTTTATTCGCACTGTCTGCCGTGTAACGTAAATTAAAATTTGTTTTAGAATTTATAAAATCTACATGGAAGATATGTTTTTTTAGGAATGTGAACTCTGTTGTTAATTGGGATATACAACAGTTGGTCAAAGATTGAATTCTATAACATCCTCAACATCATTTTTATAATTATTTGATAATTATTTAATAATTGTAGAAACAACAATCTAAATTTTAGAATTATTATTATTATCATTATTTTATTGTTATAATCGCTTTTTTATTTTCATTATTAATTTTTTGTGAAGAAAAATTCAATCCTTATTTTTGTAAAAGTTTATAACACTGTGTGCCTTATTAAATTAATGTTATTTATTTCGTAAAACTAAATTATGCGAGCCGCTGTAAGGCATTATATCCTTGTATTCATTTTTTGATATTTTCATGATAAATAATTTTAATAATAATAAATCAGGTAAAAATAAATACCACAGAAATTCTGCTTCATATGTCTGCTGTCATTCAAATGTTTTCATTCCGTTTCCCTTCTTATTTTTGTTGTTGTTTTTGTACGTTTGTACTTTTGTACAAGGTTGTGTTTCAAGTCACAACGATACTTTTCAGTGTTTATTGCAAATTTATAGAAAGACCTCAGACGCCCCTTCTTTCATTATTCAAGCACATGATCACCGACATTCCTAGCTGGATGGCCTCTTTACTTGAAAGAATTCTACGTCCAGAGCGGCAATCAAACCAAGATGTTCTTGTGAATATCTGTGGTATTGATGGATTTATTTTTATTTCGCATAACATCTTGAGTCTTTTTTATTTGTTTGGGTCGTCAGACCAAACAAATAATGGTAGCGAAATTTCAGATCCTTATGTTCTTATTTGCAAAATCAGAAAGAAGTCCAAACTCCTCGAAGCGGTTACTTCCCTTTATAAGTACACATACGCCGAAAAATTAAGGGGAGATCACTGCGTAAAGATTGTCAAATGACAGGCGCATTAATTTTGAAGCCTTCTCGAGGAAGGAAAAAATAGTTCCAAATTTGTCGAAGATTTTTAATATTTTGTTATTCTTTTCAGAATTACATGCTTATATTAAGCTCCATGATTATTTACATCAGTGTTAAACAACAGGTTTACCGTGAACAAAATATATTGAAATTAATAAGGGTTACAACTCTTATTTTTTTATATTTAAAATAATGTGGTTTTCTTCAGGCTGTTATGTTATAACTTCCCCGTGGTCGAGGGATTACACGCTCGTGTAGGAAGCGAGAGGTCTGGAGTTCAAATCCCAGTTAAGGCAACCCATGTTTATTATTATAGCTGCTAATTATTTAAGCCAAATAAACAATGAATTGAATATCAGTCAATTAGACTAATAGCCAGTTTACTACAGTTATAACACTAGAAACAGCATTAGTGCCACTATACAAAAACAAATAGGTTTATAATCTCACAACCTTCACCTTTCTGACATTCTGAGACCCAAACAAATTCAGCGCCTTCTGTGCTTTATTTTATCTTCTAATAGTTCTTGTTAGTTAACAGAACTTTCCTCTCATTTTCGATCTCAGACATAGACGTAGCTTTATAACCTGCTTTTCATGGCATCTTTGATATAACCATTGACATTCAACGCATAAAATGTGTATCTCGAGAAATTTTACTCAATTTCAAATAACCACAACTGTCTCATGTCGTTAATTAAATGTCATTTCAAAACAGGTTATTTCTGTATGGTAGACATATTTTACCTGAAATCATTTGACGTAATAAGAAGACTTCTTCGTATCTGAGAAAAGGAATACCACTGAATGCTGCAGGTCGAAATGCAAACCATTAATAAAATGACCGGCTGTCGTTATAATGTAATATATTTACTTTGACTTCTAACTTCTTCCCGTAAACAGTATAACATGTTAGTAATTTGCTTTCTTTAATTATAGATATGAGTCGACGAAATATTACGAGTATGTTTTGTTTGCCTATATAACTGAATATCTAGTTTTCCCTTTCCAATGAACGTTTCTTCTTCTCTTTAATTTGTAAATTAAATCTTATTTGTAAATTATGTGAATTCCATTTACAATAATCTTTAGATTTTGTAGATCTTCAGCAGACTTTTTAAATTAAAATAATGCTGATATAGAAGGTATTCTCATTTAAATGACGGATAAAAATGGACATATCCTCTTTTAAAGGTTAAGATAAGACGCTTGTTTTCAAAGACTAGATTGTGTGAAAGTATATCAAATTACATTTAAATATTAAATTCTTGAATATGTAAGCCAAAGAAATGACGATTGTTAAATATTTACCTAAACAAAAAATAAATTATGATGTTTATTTTTTTAAGTATTTCAAAATTAAAAAGAGGAAACATAACATCAGTGATACTTGGCGTTTGCAAGGGCTGCTTTGATGTCCATAAATATATAAGCATGAGGGGTTAGTTGCATATATTCAAAGGTATTCTGTCTGTAATCTGTTAAAGTGAATACACATTACTCTAGGAACTTTGGTAGGTTAAACCAATGTACCGGAGGTTGAATTACGTCGTCACACGGCGCATAATCTAGGACCCAAGTTTGATGGGTGTTGGCCACTTTGTTTCACTTTGTTTCCGGCTTGTTGAGAAGATACAACTTTACAAATCAAAGTGATACACACTTCAATAAGAGCAATACTTACAATAAAAGCAATAGGATACTTTTGTTGAATACGAGTAACTTTTCTATAAAGATTCTATACAATTGTTAAATTGTTTCTTCGATTACCTTAAAATATAATATATACTTAAGCATATAGTTAAGAGTCGTTTTTTTCTGAGATTCACATAATTACTTTTTAGCGTATTTGTATTTATTTAATATCCTTTCACACTAATGTGTTTCTTTGTTTAATGTTTATAGGAGTTAGCATGGATATTTGTCTGTAGTTTCAATCATAAACATAAACAGCATGATCCTCACTTGATCAGTCTGACGATTTATAGAAAGGTTAGTGCACATGAAATACTAATACAGGTACAAACTTAACATTCATATAATGGATAAGACGCATGTCTTATTATTTTGTCGGGTTTTATGGCTCATCGATACTGTATAGATTATATGGCGACTTTCCAACATTATTTATGAAGAAAAAACTTAAGTATCCATATACGATTATTATTTAAGGCAAGAGCAGGCACTTAAGTACAACAATGTCCCTTAATAGCTTCCTAACGTGAGAAAATCTAAGTTTCTTGCGGAATTTCGAACACGTAGCAGAGACGGGCAAGTGTTTATATATCAATGACCTTAAACAATCGTCAAGGACTCCCAATAAAGAAAATAACAGGTATTAAATGGCGGATAATTAAAACACAAATGATTACTAATAGGAAGTTTGACACTTGAAAATGAAGTATTCTTTAAAGTGGAAATAGTAATAAATTATTAATACTTGTTCATAGCGTAACACTTGCCAAGTTTAGAATTTATCATATAAACGTCAAGACTGTTGTCGGAATATCAATATTAATGAAAAAATTAAAAAAATGCCGCAAAACAACAATTTTTCTTCAAATATGTTGTTTCAACATGGAAATTCCAATATTTTGGATAATTCCAATGTGTTTTGGTAATTCCAATATTTTTCATCATTTTCTGCTAACCCATTCCTTCATTAACACTCATTTTCACGCCTATTTAACACCCCTCCCCCCCCCCCCTCCCTTTTAGGACTCATATAGTGAAAACATATGCCCAATTTAGACCCCAAACTCTTGTTTTCGTTTGAAAAATGGTGTTCAAAAAGTGATCATTTTTTCGGCACCATCCCCTTTCCAATAGCTATAAAAGGAGGTGCCAGAGGGGGATGTGCGCCCTTTTATTTGGCGATTTAAGGGGGTCGGCAGACCCCCTCATCTCCAAGAAAATTTTGGGCTTGTGACAGCCATAAAAGGGCCTCAGGTCCACTTTAAGGTAACGTGTATCCAACGCTAAAATACCTTAATTTGACTCTATCTCAATCCATTGAGAAGTTGCAGCACTTTGAAATCAGCTTTATTGGAAAAATCAACGCAATTTTGGGATGATCCCTTGTTGCCATGGTAACAGTTAATTTAAGATTTGGTATGTTGTTACAAAGGCTATGATCCGGTCAACATCCAGTCAACATTTATACTAAGTTTAAACAGTATTGAAGCCTTTTTTTTATAGTTTACATGCAATTTGAACTTGTAACAGGGAGGCTTTTTAATGAAGACAGCCAATTTTTCACAAAATGCTCATTAAGTAATGGGTTAAATTAGGTGGTGACGACAGACATTATTTTAATGTTGTAATGTTCAGATTAGTTATCGTGGTATCTTATATACAAATAAATCTTCTTATTTCTAACCATGTAAATATAATCTTTTCTGTAACGACATTTAGAAATCTAATTAGCTATAAGAGAAAGTTAAGGTTACGTACAATTGTCAATAAACAACACTAGATACACATTTTATGCCTTGTTTGTCAACGGTTATATCAAAGGTGATGAAAAGCAGGTTAACCAGCTACGTCTTTGACTGAGATAGATAATGAGTAAAAACAGTTTCAACAACTTTATATAAATGTATAATTTTGTAGCGTTACAGAAAATCTCTCAAACTACTTTTTAAAGATCATCAAACAATACAAATTATATGTTCGCTGATACTAAATTATTGTCTTCATTTGCATGTTCCAATACACAAAACTATCTTGTTCA
Source organism: Ruditapes philippinarum (assembly GCF_026571515.1). Taxonomy (NCBI): domain Eukaryota; kingdom Metazoa; phylum Mollusca; class Bivalvia; order Venerida; family Veneridae; genus Ruditapes; species Ruditapes philippinarum. Next base: position 9,567 of record NW_026853870.1, read on the forward strand.
AGCATTTTGGTTGCAAACTTGTGTTTTAATAATACTGCATATGTTACAGTGACAGAAATATATATTTCTGAAATAATTATTCGAAATATTGATAAAGATATAACATCATAATTGAAATTGAAATATTTAGAATTTGTAGATTATAGAGGGAATTTAAAGGGAATTTAAAGCTACATTAACATATCTCTGACGGATATTGACCGGTCTCATCGAATTGGTATGAAAAACTCTGACAAACCCAGGGATATAATCGTTAAATTCACATCTTACCGGGCAAGGAACATATTCTACAGGTCGAAAATCGGTCTTAAATCACATGGATTTTCCGGAATCTTTGTCAATGAAGACCTGACTAGGACACGTTCCAAGCTATTTTATCAGGCAAGACAATTGGTTAAGAATAACTTCATACTAAGTGCCTGGACATTCGACGGGGCAGTGATCGTCAAGGATGCCAATCGTAAGATACATCGAATAAACAATGTACATGACTTAATGTCTGTAAAATCTGATAATCCCATTCCTGCCGATAACGATAAACCTAAACACAAGTAATTTTCCACGCCATTACTCTGGGTATGCAAAACTTTCGGTGTGAAGTAATACTAAATACACGCTACAAATAATGATCACGTGATATGGATGTCCACGTTATCTCACAGGTTATATATACATGTATTAACAATCTAGACATGACGAATAGTTGATGTGTTTTGAGTACAAGTGAACTGTTAAGTCTGGTAATAGTGCTCGTTTGAAAAGCCTATGAAAAAGTGTTCCCTATGAAAAAGTGTTCAAACAAAAAATACATATTGACCATTATTTTACTATTATTATTATTATTATTAATTATGTACTTTGACAAATGTATATCAAAATTATGCTGGATTTGATGAAATGTTCATTTGAAATAGTCTGTCATTATTTTCATTTGCACATTAACTAAGAAGCCTCTTGTTCTAATTTTATGAACAACTTATGAGTATTTAGACTGTAAACAAGTAATTTATTTTGTCTTGCCCCTGAAGTTGTAACTTTTTTGTCTGTGTATAAAATATGTTTTTTCTGATCAAATATAAGATCTATTCTACATTTATTTGGGACCATAATTACCATGTAAATAAATTGAATGTGGTCCTCAAATTCATTTTAAAACAAAGTAACTATAAAATTAATGCATAATAAGTGTCCTAAAGATCACTAGTTCTTGATAATATTTTGAAATAACAATTCAATATCAATTAGTAAAGATAAAAATACCCTTGACCTGGTCCCATACATTACAGCGCTACTGTCCAAATAAATCAAATAGTTTTATGAATAATTTTCATATTAACTTATAAAATGTTGGTTTTGTTGTGTGTTTGTTAGTTTGAATTTCTTTATATATATAATTTTGCGGTTTATATATTCTATACAATCTGTATAGTCGTCATTTGCTTATTTTATAACGTCAAAGCACTTGCACTATCATTATTTTTGTAGCAGAGAACTTATTTATTGTATAGTGCCTGGACCTATTTACTGGTGTTATAAATGGTTGTAATCATTAATTTGTAGCAGAGAATTTGTTTTATTGTATAGTGCCTGGACCTAGTGACTGGTGTTATAAAATGCTTGCAATAGCTAACACTGTTAATATCGTAAAAGCACATGCACTATCATTATTTTTGTAGCAGAGAATTTGTGTATTGTATAGTGCCTGGACCTAGTGACTGGTGTTATAAATGCTTGCAATAGCTAACACTGTTTATAACGTGAAAGCACATGCACTATCATTATTTATGTAGCAGAAAATTTTGTTTATTGTATAGTGCCTGGACCTAGTGACTGGTGTTATAAATGATTGCAATAGCTAACACTGTTAATAACGTGAAAGCACATGCACTATCATTATTTTTGTAGCAGAGAATTTGTTTATTGTATAGTGCCTGGACCTAGTGACTGGTGTTATAAATGCTTGTAATAGCTAACACTGTTAATAACGTGAAAGCATATGCACTATCATTATTTTTGTAGCAGAGAATTTGTTTATTGTATAGTGCCTGGACCTAGTGACTGGTGTTATAAATGCTTGTAATAGCTAACACTGTTTATAACGTGAAAGCATATGCACTATCATTATTTTTGTAGCAGAGAATTTGTTTATTGTATAGTGCCTGGACCTAGTGACTGGTGTTATAAATGCTTGCAATAGCTAACACTGTTTATAACGTGAAAGCACATGCACTATCATTATTTTTGTAGCAGAGAATTTGTTTATTGTATAGTGCCTGGACCTAGTGACTGGTGTTATAAATGCTTGTAATAGCTAACACTGTTAATAACGTGAAAGCACATGCACTATCACTATTTTTTGTAGCAGAGAATTTGTTTTATTGTATAGTGCCTGGACCTAGTGACTGGTGTTATAAATGCTTGTAATAGCTAACACTGTTTATAACGTGAAAGCACATGCACTATCATTATTTTTGTAGCAGAGAATTTGTTTATTGTATAGTGCCTGGACCTAGTGACTGGTGTTATAAATGCTTGCAATAGCTAACACTGTTTATAACGTGAAAGCACATGCACTATCATTATTTTTGTAGCAGAGAATTTGTTTATTGTATAGTGCCTGGACCTAGTGACTGGTGTTATAAATGCTTGCAATAGCTAACACTGTTTATAACGTGAAAGCACATGCACTATCATTATTTTTGTAGCAGAGAATTTGTTTATTGTATAGTGCCTGGACCTAGTGACTGGTGTTATAAATGCTTGTAATAGCTAACACTGTTAATAACGTGAAAGCACATGCACTATCATTATTTTTGTAGCAGAGAATTTGTTTATTGTATAGTGCCTGGACCTAGTGACTGGTGTTATAAATGATTGCAATAGCTAACACTGTTAATACTGTATGCCTGTTAAGGGTCAATATGACAAGTATTGTTCTCAATAGATGTATATATTTTTGTATATATTTTTGGGGAGACATCAAAATATATAATTTTTTGTTTATTGATGCGTTAACAGTAAGTTAATAGGTACATAATAGTAAATAATGTACTCAATATTCTGTAAGTTAATAGGTATATAACAGCAAGTATTGTACTCAATGGATGTATATATTTATGTATATATTCCGGGAGACATTAAAATAAATATATTTTGTTTATTGATGCGATAACAGTAAGTTAATAGGTATATAATAGTAAGTTTATCTTATTTTTCTTTGTATTTGTCTAAAATCAGTACGACTTTGTTCACCACTGTATCATCTTTATGTGAAAATTATGTAATCATATTGTGATTATTATACACACACGGCCTGAGCATTAACATCTGAAATATTTTAACTCAAGAAAGTTTTAACATAAACGACTATTCTTCATAATATTCATTTTCTAGATAAGTGTATTCATCATTGTCTAATTATTGGCAGCATTAAATTCAAATCACATTTACCTTCTATTTAAATCTTATTTCTAACACAATGTTTTTTCATCTATTTGTCTTTTACATATACACCTTTTCTTCTTATGTTCATTCTTACTCTATATTAACATCTATTCGGATTATTTTCAACGGAACGCATTGGCCGATAAAAGACACGACTTGTGTAGGTTTGATTGTGATAGTTAGCTTCTTGATGCTCATAGCATCAATCAAATAATGAACAAGTTATCATGTACCACTATCATGATCTCCTACACATGTCCATGGAAGTACTCACTTTTATTAAACATGCTATCTCTCCTATACATTGCATCTAACATGTTTCAAACATACTCATTTTCCTTACATATAAGATATCAAGCAGAAAACAACATAAGATATCCATACAGACGATGCCTTCCGTGTCATGAGCGTTATATTCAAAACTTAGTATTCACTCATCTGTTTGTCAAAACTCTAACAAATATTATAATTATTCAATGGTTGTTTGTTATTCTTATTCTATCGGGAGATATTCATCCAAATCCTGGTCCGTTGACTCCTAATTCGTCAACCTCATCTCTATCCACTTCATCGTCTATGTCTCAGGACTTCACAGGACTAATGTCATCAAATTCTTGTTTATCTTCATTCACTACAATGTACAAAGTCTGTTGAACAAAATAGACGTTCTTACCACTGAATTTAGTATGTTTGATATCCTTGCCTTTTCAGAAACATGGCTTAATCCAAATATCTCTGATTCGGATGTCTCGATACCATGCTTTCACACTCCTGAAAGAAAGGATAGGATTGATGACCGTCACGGTGGAGTAATCTTATACATCAAAGATTCGCTTTTCTACAAACGCCGTTTGGATCTCGAACCAAGAAATATTGAATGTCTATGGGTTGAGATTAGATTATATTTTTCCCAAACAAAACATATTATGTTCGGTGTCTTCTATCGACCCCCCAATGCCGATGCACTATACACAACTTTTATCGAGGATTCTCTTAACATGGCATTAGACACAAATATAACAGACATCATCGTCACTGGAGACTTTTATTTCAATCCATTAAATTCTACTCTGTCACGTAAACTTCTTTCTTTATGTCAACAATTTCACCTTGAACAGCTAATTAATGAACCTACTCATTTCACCGAAACATCAGCCTCGGTCTTAGACCTTTTTCTTGTATCCTGTAGTCATCGAGTTATTACTTCCGGTGTTGCAGAACCAGTCCTAGACCAGAACATACGCTATCATTGTCCTATTTTTGCTATCTTTTCATTTTCTAGACCAAAATTAAGCATTTTCAAAACGTTTTGTAATGGTTGTATGATCGAGGCGATTACAAACACCCTTAAACATCACATTATGCAAACAGACTGGGAACAATATAGTGACAATGATATAAATATGTAACCAACAACAATAACCAATAAGATTCTTGAATTCTCAAAGCAGTGTATTCCTACAAGAACAATAACAGTTAAACCAAATGATGCAGTGTGGATCACGTCACAAATTAAACAACTTATTCGTAAACGTAAGAAACTTTACCACAGAGCAAAACGAACCCAAAATCCTATTCACTGGCACAAATTTTAAACAACTTCGTAACAGAATTGTTTCACTTATTCATACTGCCAAGAGAAAACCATATAAAGAAACTGGCAGATTCACTCACATCTGAAAAACACTATACAAAAAGACTGGTGGAGAGTCATCAAATCATTTATATCTCCGACTGAAAAACAAATCATTCCCGCACTGACATGTCCAGACTCTAACAGACTAATATTTGACAATAAATCAAAATCCGATATATTAAATAATTTGTTTTGCAGTCAGTCTTCTCTTGACAATTCTAATAAAGAAACTCCAGAAGATTTCTACGTACAGCCTGTTCGCACACTCACTTCAATCACGGTTACACCTCAAGATGTTGAGGATGCTATCAATACTCTAAATATTAATAAAGCGTCAGGGCCTGATGAAATTAGTAATCGGATATTGTGTGAAACAGCTTCCGTAATTAAATATCCACTTTGCTCCCTGTTCAACCTTTCACTTCGCTGCTGCAAAGTCCCAAATCTTGGAAAGATGCTAAATGTTTGTCCAATTTTTAAGAAAGGTGACCCTTCTCTGCCAAACAACTATCGTCCTATATCACTTCTTTGTTGTATGGAAAAGGTCTTTGAACGTATTTTGTTTAAATATATCTTTAACTTTTTTCATGAAAATGACTTTATATCTCCCCTTCAATCTGGTTTCAAACCCGGTGATTCAACTGTGAATCAAACTAACTTTTCTTTACAATTCTTTTTGTAAAGCACTTGATGACGGTCTAGAGATACGAGTTGTGTTTTTCGACATAAGCAAGGCTTTCGATAAAGTGTGGCACAAAGGTCTCCTGCTTAAGTTACAAGGAGCTGGTATTCAAGGACCTCTTCTTGATTGGTTTTCAAACTATCTGTCAAATAGACGTCAATCTGTGGTTCTTCCTGGTGCTAAACCTGAATGGTCTTCTATCAAAGCAGGTGTCCCTCAAGGTTCGATTTTGGGTCCACTTCTTTTTTTTAGTTTATATAAATGATATTGTTGTAGATCTAAGGTCTTGTGTAAATCTTTTCGCTGACGATACCAGCCTTTATTTAATCGTCGATCATCCAATACATGCAGCTGAGACTCTTCAAAGTGATATAAACAAAATTTCTTTATGGGCTGATAAATGGCTGGTCCAGTTCAATCCTTCTAAATCTGAAACCATGACAATCACACGTAAAACATCTAAACCTTTTCATCCACATCTTTCTATGCAAAACGAAATAATAAATTTCAACTTGATCGTAGATCTTTAGAAATTCTCTATCTGTCATACATCAGACCTATTTTAGAATACGCCGATACTGTCTTTATAAATTGTACTCAATATGAAAAAAATGAACTTGATAAAATCCAATACGAAGCTTCTCGAATTGTCTCTGGAGCCAGTAAAACTTGTTTCTTTGCATGAGCTCAAACGAGAAGTTCCTTGGGAATCTTTAGAGTCTAGACGAAGGAAACACAAACTCATACTTCTTTACAAAATGAAAAATGGACTCTCCCCAAACTACCTTTCATCTCTTGTTCCCCCTTCAGTAGGTGAGACATCAAGATACAATCTTCGCACTCAAACGATTTTAACGGTATACGAAACAAGAACTTCTCTGTATTATAATGCTTTTCTTCCTTCTGCTCTAAGAGACTGGAACGACCTCTCTGCTGAATTACAAAATGCACCTTCACTATCATCCTTTAAGAGTCTTCTGAATAGTGACCTATCTAAATGTCCAAAATATTTTTATACAGGTATCAAAAATGGCAAATATACCATGCACGCCTACGAACTGAGTGTAGTCCTCTCAACTATCACTTATTCAGAAAAAATATAACAAATTCACCACTGTGTCAATGCGGTCTTCCAGAAACAAATCACCACTTTTTCTTTGAATGTCAACAATACAATAATATCCGAAATATCCTCTTTCACACTTTATCGGCTTATTGTTATGTTACTCTCCCCATATTACTGAGAGGTGATAACAACTTAAGTGACGCCATAAAACACCAGTATATTCCAGGAAGTTCAAATAAATATCCGAGATAGCAAAACGTTTTCCATAGTCCTTTGCAAACTCTGCTCACTCCGTTGACATACCGAATAGATTCTATAATAATATCTTTTCCTTAATATAATGTATTTGCACCATTTTTACTGAATCAATCTCATCTTTTTCTGACCATCAATCTAAATATGTTTTTGTGTGTCATTTCACTAGGTCACAGTATTAGCATTTCATGTTGATTTTAAAACATACATGTATAATAGCATGATTTCCTATCTAACTTATTTCAACTACTTATTTTTTTTTACTTTTAGCTCTGAATAGAAACTTTTGCCGTCCTCGTCTTTCTTCATTCATCATCAATAAAATGTTTCATGATATACTATTTCGAACATGTAATTTACCGCCGAATTTACAGTAATGAATTATATGTTAGGAAAAGACCTCTATAAGCATTGTATGCTTTCGGATCTAATCCTTTTTCAGCATTGTTTATGTAACTTATGATTGTATGTAATAATTGTTTGTGTGAAAATGTTTGAAATAAAATATGTTTAAACTAAAGCTACATTAGATAAATTTCATAAAAAGAAATAGCTACATTTCGTTTATTAAATGTTTCATATCGACTCCCGTTCTTATTTTGTGTCCAGACAACCAAAATGAGTTTTATGAGCCATAAAGTCTACAACTTCATTGTGGCGAAATTGGAAGTACAATTTCTATTTGCATGAGAAACTCCGCCTTTGGGTCATCCGTACATCAATAGAAAATCAACAAACATTCTTAGTATAAGTCGAACACGATAACGTTTACATTAATCGGTCAAACCATTATAATATAATGGGTTGTGCAAGTTATTCAGTTATTACATTTTGCACTTTTACTGCAATAAAGAAGAATTAAATTGGATATCGACACGTTAATCCAAGTAGCGTAGTGGTAAGAGAGTGTATGAAGAGTTCATGTTATGTAAATGTTGTTTTTTTTTCGAGTTCAAATCTAGAATTGTGCATATTTTTTGTCTGTATGTTTTTTTTTGCTTTCAGAAAACATTTTCTTATTCTCTTTTATAATCCTGTGATTAATTTAATATTTTGTACAATTTAAAGTTAAACTTGAAATTGAATGTATTTGATTTTAACAGTCATCAAACAGATTGAAAAGTATTGTCAATTTAATTCTTTTTAAAATTCTTAATTCAGTTTGCTACATTTTTTAAACAAATTGTGTGAAATAAATTCAAGAGTTCTTTGAAAAAATAGCTAAAAAAAAAAACAAAAAAAAAAAGAAAAGAAAAAAAAACTTTAAAAAAGCCTTTTCCAAGAATCGAACCACGGTCTCTACACTGACGAAGCCAACATTCTGAACTGTTCAAAATGAGTAATTTTTTAGGTAGTTAAAGATTTAGGCGATAAATAGTATGCTTTTATATAAGAATTATCGACACCCCTTTTTGTCAATATTGATGTAAACAGATATTGAAAGGAATAGCGAATTTGAGCTGTAGCAGTCCAAATTTAACGGTATATTTCCGCATTATATTACGGATGTATTCATACAAATTCAATCTTTCTATGAGATGATTACTTTTTTGTTAACGACAGAGCTAATGTACCGTGAAACTTAAACGGTAAAAGTCTGTTTGCATAAGAATATCTCCTATTTGCTGTGATCCACATGTTACAATTGATTTTACTGCATACACGAGCTAATTATACTAGTCTTCATTTGCATGCGAACTTTAGTGTTACCGCGGGGTTTTCCTTTTAAAATAATAATTTGTGAACATTTTTTAATGAGATTTACACCGATACTGTTAAAATATTAACGAAACTATAGAATGCTTGGTTTTTAAGCCGACGGATTAATATGTTTACATATTTTATTTAATGTAGCTTAAAGGGCAATTTCCATAAAATGTTTAAAAGTTCATAAATAGTAATGCATTGAATTAAATTGTATTCATGTATCTATGTACTATTAAAGCAATTTTCCCGTCCGCGCATTATCTTGTTCCCTGTCCTTTTTCTATGGGGGTGACCTGCTTGGCTTCTTACCGGTGGTCCAGTGTTATTGGGTCGTGTGGGGTTTGCGTTCATTGAACGCCGCTTTTCCATGTTGATCTTGTTTTTCATTTGAAAGTTAAAGCTTGACACTTTTCAAATGAAAGTAAATATGAACTGTAATGAACAAATTTCTCATGGTTTTGAAACAATCTACAAATTTCTTATGGTTTTGAAATAATCTACTTTTCCGTTGAGTAGCACCAGCAGATACTGTTCATAATGTGCCATTATCCATGCGTTGCAATGTTGTTGTTTGTTTGTTTGTTTTTTGCTGTTGTTGTTTGTTTGTTTTTTTTTTTTGTTTTTTTTTTAAAGTGAAGTATCCGTTAATTTCTTTTCATTTCTGATTTATATGCGATTCTTCCTCTCAAAACTTCAGTTCAGCTATATTTTTCCATGATGTTTTTCAGTAATAAACAGTGAAACATGCAATTTTAAGAAATACAAACGTGTATTATGGTTGTAAAAGACAAGAAAAGGAAAACAAAGATCGAAAAGACAGAACGACGTCAACAAAATACAATATCCGACAAAATCCAGTCACGTTGGACCAACGTAAATGTGCCCAAAATGGCATCTGATAAAAGCAGGATTGGGATACAAATGGCAGGTCAAATCGTCCGATGAGACCAGATCGTTAAACTGTGAATCAGTCAACCCGGGTTCCATTCCCGGATCTTGCATGGTTGATTTATTATTTTCAGATTATTTTTTAAGGTTATTACTTTTCTTTATTTATTATTTTCCTTTTATGTACGACGTGTTAATTTTGGTAAAGCATAGATGATATGAACACATTTTGAACATTACATTTTCATTTTACAAGTACACAATGGTTATTGTTTATCCCAAAAATGTTCCATTATCTTTTCAAGGCAGACGTAGGTGCTTAAGATGCACATGCTGATGTCTTTTATTTAACTAGTTACACAAAACTCATTAATTCTGAACTTTGCATCATTGATTTTAAATCTTGATTCGTCTGATCTGTCGTATAACGTTAATAGAAAGTCAGAGTTTATAATATCTGAATGGTAGACATGTCATTTAAGAATGGGAATTCTGTGATACATAGAAGTATAAAGCAGATAATTGAAGTTGATCATTAGCTTTATTATTAGTATCATTCCAATATCATCATCGTATTGACCACCATGATCGTCACAGCAACCACAACTCCCCATCCATTTGATAAGCATGTCACTCTTAATGTGCCTTTCATACTTCATTGCCGTGTTTCTTATTCTCGCGTTTTATTCTTTTATTCTTCTTTTGTTCGGTGGCTTTTTGTTGTTGTTGTTGTTGTTGTTGTTTTGATGGTTGTTCTCGTTGTTTTCTTGTTGTTATACACACGCAAGAAGTAAGTTCAACTTTCAAATATGGCTTTATTGATACCTTATATATTCATAGGGTTCATGAAATACATTGTAAATCAGTGTTACAGAACATGTATATGTATACGAGTATGTTGTTAAGTTTAAACTGAACAGAAACGATTGCAGTGAGATCACTTGAATTATATCATAAACTATAAGGCTCATAAAGCTCAAGAACGTACATAACAAGAACGAGGTCCATTTGAGCAGGCAGGGTTTCGTCGGACCTGTACAGTAGAGCTCATATAGCGACTTTCAGCTGATGCAGTGGGGAAAGACCACAAGAGTAGAACTGAGACGTTCCATAAGCTAGCTGGATAACTTCCTTACATGAAAGTATTCAAAGTCCCCGGCGAGATTTGAACCTCAACCTCTCAGCCACAGACGCCCCAAATGTGGTATCAATTACATGTATAAGTATGTCAAGTTATTAGGTTATTAAACTCTATTTGGTTTATATAGTTAATTTATTGAATCGTGTTATTGACAGAAATTGAATTGCCTAAAGCACTGCATTTGTGAAACGTTAAAATCAAGCCTTACAATTTTGTATGTAGTTAACGAAACTTTCTTTGGTGCAATGTGTAATTTCGGATATGAAACATTCTACGCCGCTTTATTGGCTGCAGAAGGCAAGCATTTAATTTTTTAGTCAGTTGTTGAAAAAAAGATGAAATTTAAATGACTTCAGAAGACAAATAAGGTACGTACGAAAACAATGTTAGAAATAAAAGCAAATCTTTTCAGGAACCATGAGGTGTCGTTATATCTACTTTCTATTTACAAGTAATCAGAAGTGTTACTTTCAATTTTTGGAGAACCATTTTTATCATACAATCATTTTGCTACTACTATACAATTTAAGAAATGTTTGTCTAATTGACGGTAAAAGAAATGTTAAAATGAATGTGTGTGAGTTGATTGATTTTTTTCAAACTTTCGATGTGAAAATATTCAAAAAGCACGTGTTGTCACCATCCTTCAGTATAGAGGAGGGGCTATTTATTAGTTTTATTACATCTATACTGATAAAGATATCGAAATTGAGCATAAAACGAAAAAAGAACACTTTTGAAATTGATAATTTGTTGAATATCTAAGGCTTCTCCTTTTCTAATCTCTGACCTGAATATACTTCATTTTACTCTCCTCATTCTAAAGTTAAATTTCATTCAAATGTGTTATAAATGCTCCTTCTTTTAAATTAAAAGAATATATATTTTTTACTCTTCTTGACAGAGTTCTTGCATCTAAATTAGTAACTTCCATATCTCCAACTCGTTGTCAAAAAAAATAATTGAATATTGAATTTTTCATCTATCTAAATGTGCATTGTATTTTAAAACAAACTTTTGAAAGGTCATGATAATTTGTGCAGACTTCTATGGGAAATACTTTAATTGTCACACAACCACACTCAAATTTTATTATTACTGTGTTCTAAAATAAATATTTTAGATAATGAAATTATATAATCATAGTTTCATAGTTATACATAGTTTCATAGTTAAACCATAAAGTTACACAAACATGATATTAATATACATATTAAAGTGATAACGAGTTGAATGTAAGTCTGTGTACATAAACGTTAAAGACTTTGGTTATCTATTGAATTGTATCAATGGGGAATCTTGAAGAAAAAAAACCTGTTAAGCCTACCACAAATAGAGCTTGCTTTAACTTCCTTTTACATCATAAGCGAAACAAATCTTGACTGGTTTATGAACTCGGTAAATACTCAAACAAAATACAAGTATGTACACTTGCTTCCTTTATTGATCGCATGTTGAGCGACATTTATACAAAGGCAGATATAATAAGACATTGCAACTTTTCAAAAGTTTGATCCTTTAATTTCTAAGCTGACAATATGAACTTTGTATTGTTGCTCGCGTGGATTATCAGTATCGTTGATTCAACATCTCTTCCATGTGGACCTGACGGATTATGTCATTGTGAACATATAAATGTTATGGATTGTTCCAAAACTAATGAGTTACCATTACGGAACGTATGTGACTATATTGATGACAGTAAAGGTGTCAAGATTAATATTTTGCACCTGGAACAAAATGGATACAAATATATTCGGACGGAAGACATAAAAGGCTGTAAGTCATTGAAAAGTCTGTATCTAAGAGGAAACGAAATAAGCTATGTCGAAGACGTTTCTTTGATAAAGTTTGATAATCTAAAAACGCTTGATATGAGCTATAACCAGCTTGATGTTTATAATAAAAGAGGGACACTAGCATTTAAACTTCCGCAGTCTTTAATAAAGCTTGTGCTTAACGGAAATCTGAATGTTTCGGACTCTGCCGGTGTTATGTATCCGAACCTTTCGAATCTGACTAATATTGAACAGCTCATTTTCGACGGACTGAAAGACACAAATTTCCCTGTATCTTACAGTGAAATGCAATCATTACGTAGCGTATCATTGTCTGGGTTGGATGGAAATTGTAATATGCCTTACGTTTCAAATGACACATTTAAACACCTAACTCATATAAGGACATTGAATTTGTCGTCTTGTGATATAGAAAATGTAACAGCTGGAGTGTTTGAAAAACTCAAGAATTTAGAAGTTTTAGATCTGTCTCACAACATGAATCTTGGATTTCGTAAAGCAATGAACATTACATACAGTTTACAATTCACAAAAATTAAATCATTGAATTTTTCTAAACTTTATCCAACATTTGGACTTGGAACTCAGTTAAAGTTACAAGATGTGTGTTATCTTTGGAATACGAACTTAACTGAGATTGTTTTAAATGATAATAGAATTCAATTAGTAGAGAGAAATGCTTTAATTTTGACGCCAAGCACTTTGAAAATCTTACGTGTAGAAGGCAACACGTTTACTTTTGGGCAATATTTATTTCAACTAGGGTGTTTTGCACATTTAGAAGAATGCTATGGGAATTTCCAAAATCATGCTCGTGATCCTTACTTGTATATGGAAGAGCCTAAAATAGATGAGTCCGAATTTGTGTCTACCAACTTGAATTGTCCATATACTGCACCAGACGTATTGATTAACATAAGTAAAAAGAAAAGAGTATGTCCATATTTCAAGGACAATAATATAAACATGAACAAGACTTTGCCCACATCTCCACCGGAAATGAAAAGACTTGAATTTTCAAATTGTGGCATGCAGTACAATGTAACTAGTGTGTTAGTAAACCCAACTCCCTATAAAATGGAATACCTCGATGGCTCGGGTAACATTTTTTACTCCTGGATTGGGCCATTTGGCCCATTTCCAAATGTTAAATATCTTAACTTATCTCGCAATTATTGTACACACATTGGACTAAAATTCTTTGATAGCTTTCGAAATGTTGAAAATCTTCAGATTCAAGAGAACTTTCTAGGGTTAATTCTCTCAGATAAATATTACGGACCAGGTATATTTGAAAAGTTATCGAAAGTGAAAGTTTTGAACTTATCGTCAAACATTATTTCCTATCTACATCCAGCTGCATTTTCAAACATGGTACATCTGACCACATTAGACCTCAGTGTGAACAATATTGAGTCTTTAGCAATTGACGTTGGTTCGTTGAATAATTTGATACATTTGAACTTAAAATTTAACTTTATCCACTCGGTCCCGTCTTATCTTAGGGAGAAGCTGGAATTAAATTCAAAACGTCTCAACAAGAGCTTCACAATTGACCTCAGTAACAACACCTTGTCAGTTAGTTGTAATGAAAAGGAGTTTTTGGAATGGATGGTGAAACATAGAATGAACATGCTAAATTTCGATCATTACACTTTCTACAACATGTCTGGTCAGCGCGTGGATGCGGAACGATTTGTGAAAGATGTAATTAAACTTTATATGGATTGTGGTTCTTACAGTATGATTATTGTAGCTTGCTCTATAGGTATATCCATATTCCTGTCAGTTGTTATTGGTGGTGTTGTATACAGAAATAGATGGAACTTACGATATCTTATGCGCATGACTAAGATCAAGCATTTTGGTTATATCAGACTACATCAATACTTTAACGAACCAGAAAGGTTTATGTATGATGCTTTTATTTCATATGCAAACGAAGATGTACGTTTAATTCTTGACGTTATGATACCAAAACTAGAAGGACAAGGTTTAAAATTGTGTTTACATGATAAAGACTTTTTACCAGGTAACAATATTGCTGACAATATTCTACAAGCCATTGGGAATAGCAGGAAGACCGTCGCTGTTATATCTCAGCAGTTTCTAAAAAGCAATTGGTGTTTGTTTGAGTTCAATATGGCAAGAATGGAAAGCATTTACTCTCGTGGGGGTAATAGTTGTCTTATCATTGTTATATTGGAAGACGTTCCAACAAGAAATATGTCGGATGAAATGTTGGACTGGATGAGAACCAACACATACATAGAGTACACACAAGAGGCAAATGGTGAACTACTGTTTTGGGACAATTTCCTTCAAGTCTTAAATGAATGAAACATTTAATAGACTTTTCAACATGAAATGAAGTCGTCAATATATGTATACCAATTGTTAACCTATTCCAAATTAGAAGCTTTTAGTTTCCTATGATACAATTGAATGCATTGTATTATTATACATATCTGTTGGTGATTGCAAATATGTGCTGTGTGTGCGTGCATGCGTTTCTCTGTATTGCTGTTGTTAAAGCGATTTTGCATGGGTTTGTAAATAACTGATATGATCATTATTATTATTATTATTTAATTATTATTATTATTATTATTATTATTATTATTATTATTATTATTATTATTATTATTATTATTATTATATACCTTCAATTACCATATATCTACCATGGATTAATACCAGTCCATAGAAATATTCAAGCGTAGTTGAAATAAGAAAAATCTGTTATTACACCCTTAAACGTTTTGAGATAAACTCGGGCATTTATTTTCCAGAGAAAATGCCTTTTAAATTATAATGTTTATATAGTTATGATGAAACAGCCCAGAATCCGTTACTTATTTCATCATGGGGGAAGTAGAAATGTGCTGATGAAAATAGTGACTATTTTTCCAACATTGTTTAGTCATATTTAAAACTATTTTAAAATACGGAAGCTTGCAAACTATTCATCAGTTTCAAGCCGGATATGCGTTCTTAAAAATACGTGTTAGCTTTCCTACCTATTGAATATTAAACGTAAGTACTAGTTATATCTGTTGTTTATCAGTTGTTTTTTTGTGCTCCAGTTATTAGACAACAATTGCTTAGTCATGCTCTGTAACGCTTTTTCAATGACATTGTTAAGTGAAATGTGAATGTTATTCTAGGTTTAAACGTTGTTGGCGGCGTAGACGGAAAGTGTATTTTGTGAAAGTTGCTTTTCTTCCTTGGTCTTTCTAAAAGATTTTCAAAAATAAGTAAAAAGTACAGTATTTCTCCGTTTTTAAGTATAACAATGCGATTCATTTGTATCGGCAATATGTAGATTAATCTAAATCAGGTTATTTTGTAATGTTTAGAGGAAAGGCACTCGGACAACTTATATCATATCAAAGTTGTCTTATAGAAAGAATGCTAAGCAATATGACAGTTCGCTCATCGATTTTCTCTTGCTATAGTTACTATCATAAATTAAACAGAACAAGAACATGTACACCAAATTCTATAATTTGTCCGGGTTAAGCCTATTTTTGGATTTAGTTGGCAGGCCTATATTGAAACACCGTAGATTCTTGCTGTTTTTGTTTGTTCAACTCTTAAAATATTGGAGGAAATAAAAGTATTCATCTAAGTATTTATGCGTTATCTTTATAAAAAAATGTGGATCAAGTTGTAAATTAACTTTAACAGGAAATCTTCATTTGGTTTTTACAAATGCATGTGGTTTATTGTTGATAACGAATTGGTGACAAGTTCGTGTTAGAATAATTGTTATGTGTCGAATACCATAGCGTGCATCAACGGGAAATGTAGAACATAAACTGCACTTACAACATGTTTTCTGATAAGTAGAATATTCGCATCCTGTCTGTGTTTGTAATTTATTATTTAATTTATTTACAAAAAGGATGTATAACGTAACTCTATGTCATGGTTTATATTTATTTCCACGTTGCACAAGGAAGCATTCCGCTTTGGTTTCGCAACAAATGTGCTAAAAACAGCATGTCTCTATATTCGGGCTATTTTACGAAAATGTTAATAAATTATCATTAAATATTGCGAAGTGAACAAAGAAATTAATTTAATATATTGATGACGGAACTTAAAAATCTTCATAAATTTGCTTGAAGAAGTCAAAATATTCTAAAATAGATCTTACTATGTTAGTACCGTAGTAGAAATGTGGTGATAAATACTGCAGAATCTGTCAATAATCACACGCAATATGTTAGTCATTGCTTGAATTTTTATGGGTTTTTTTCTTTTCTAACAAACTTAGTTATTCTTGGCTAAAAGTTTCTTGAAATATTTTGGCTCACTTAAAGATGTACGAGGGACTAATCAAGTTAAAAAGTAATTATACTTAGAGATATATGTAGATCTATAAGAACTCCTTTTGCACAAGTAACCGATTCTATTCATTTCTCTTCCATCGTTTTATAATAATTATATTTTAAAATATGATAAACAAGATCATCAAGGAAAGGCGGCGTTCAATGAACACAGCCCCCACCCGACCCAGCAACAAAAGTCAGTGGCAAGGAGCCCAGGAGGACCCCAAACAAAAACAGGACAGGGCACAAGACATAGCACGGACAGGTTAATCACTAAAAGATAAATAATTTGTAGCTGATAAGGAAATCAAAGAAAACAAATAAATGATTGAATAATAGGCCCACAAAGTCAAAGGGCACAGGGGCAGGAGACCGAGGGAAGGGGGGAGGAGGTTAATCAAAGAAATAAAAACTAGGGGTAAAGGGGAAGATACTTACCGTAGACGAGAAAACAACAAGGGACACAAGCAAAAGTGTCACCAAAACAGTATGAAACAACATAGACATACATCTGAGGAACACAGAGGGGCGCCGCCTTGGAACGGTCAGCAGCAAAATAATGACTACTGGGGAGTTTAACCCGGTTAATGGTGCACCAAACCTCGCTCTTAGCCCCACCATGTTCCTATAAACAAGACAGTGTAAATAAAATGAATCCCCGCCAAGTGAAATTCTAACAGTTGTTATGGTTACAAAAGGTTAAATAAGTAAAACACTAAAATGATCATGTAGAAACATATAAAAGTAAACCCAATGACCATAACAAAAGTACTCGATGTCTTAAAGGAAGACAGAGCAACAAGAAAATCACCTACAAGGGCCCGACGAAGCAAGACAGAAGACAAACATTAAGGCAATTCAGTCCCAAAGGGCTTTAAGAACTGTCCATCATAGAGTCTCCTACTTGGTCCGTCAGATGTAATCAAAAGAGGAAAGCGTAGCGTCCAACTGTAAATGGGTTGAACACTAAGCATGCGGTATGTCTTAAAATAGTAGGGTCATAACCCCTTTTAATAAAACGTTTAATTAATTTAGTAAACACAACAGAAAAATTACAATGACCCAAGATCTTACAAAGTTTGTAAACAACATCCCCGTAAAAATCAGGCTGGCTAATCCCTTGCCGCAGAAGAGTTTTTAGATCACTATTGAATTTTGAAATTAAATCAAAGTTACGATTGTAAAATTTTGTAAAATATTTACGTAATTTATATTAGCGGTAGCCCGGTAATGAAAATATTTCGCTCCTTAAAATCCTTTACGTTGCTACAAGCCCTAGCGAATCTTATTAACTGAGATATATAAACCCCGTAAGATGTTGCATGCGGTACGTCTCCATCCAAATGAGGATATTTTACTATACTAAAATCAAAGTCATCTCTTTTATCATAGATTTTCGTGTGAATAGAATTATTTTAGATAGTGATATGAAGATCCAAAAATGATGTAGTTAAATTTCAAGAATTTGTTTTATTAAGTTGTAGCTCATTAGGATAAATTTTAGACACTATTTGATCAAATTAAGAATTATCTAAATTAAAAATGTCATCAAGGTATCTGGAAGTGTTATGAAAAAAGCCCCACTCAGCTTTCATTACAAAAGAAATGTATTTCTCAAATTAAAGCTGCATTCCTCCAGATGAGTCAAAATATTTTGATAAAATAAACTTGAGAAATATGTACTATGATTTTAGGAAAAGTAAAATGATTCAAGATTCAATTAATATTTTAAATGTTATATGCGGTTAATCACTGATTTTACAGTAATTACAACAATATTTCTACTGCGTTACTAGCGCAGTAAGGGCTATTTATGCATATTTTGACCACTTTTTGGTAATTCACGTGCGTTGTAAGTGCCATTTATAATAATGTGTGAATTGCTTCCTTCTGGTTATTTCACACTATTAAACATTTAAATCCTTTTTTCAAAATTTTCATGAAAATTAGCGTGAATCTGGAGGCGTGCTGCTTTAAAGCTTTATTTTGTGTGTACTGTAACAGTAACTTTGTGGCCAAAACCATCACTTGCGGCTTCTGCTTTTCGGCAATTATACGGATTAAGCGATTTATTATTTGTATGTAAGACAAAATACCACTTTGTTTTTGTCTGTGTTAGTACTTTTAAAATAGAGTATTCGCATTTCACGCCTCTCTCTGTGAACTTCTCTTGAAATTTAATAATAATTTTATCAACATAAGTCAATTATGAAGCTATACCGCATTATATGCTTTCAACCATATGCCCAAAATAAGTACAATTTCAAAAAATCATTTCTTCACTGAAACGCTTATACATTTACTATAACGCTATTAGTGTGGTCAACACACGCAAAAGATGGCATGCCAAAATACATGGTCGGCTGTAACCGTTTTACCATTTTGAAAAACGGCTCGAGTATATGTGACAAATTTAAGATGTTCATTATCACATTTATCTCGGGTATGCCATCGAGTAACATTAAAATATTTAACCCGAAATATTAACTCCAAAGCTGATTTCTTTAATAAAATGACTGTGTCAAGCACATAGGTTGTTTTTCTCATAATCTATGCCAGACAAAGTCATAGCTGTATAATATGCTTCTCATGACACCTCTGGTATAACCGTTGACATTCAATGCATAAAATGTTTTATAGTGTTGTTTATTATCAACTTTAAATAACCTCAATGTCTTATAACGTTAATTAGATGTCGTTTCTGAACAGATTATTTATACGTTGTAGACATATTATATACAGAAATAGGATGAACTGTGTAACACTGTATGTTACAACAGCTAAACATAACAAAGATACCAAATCACCACCTGTCTTCATGACGTTATTTAATTTTGATTTATAACACCGGTTTTATATTATTTGACAGGAATACGATACATATTAATAATGTTGATTATTTATACCTGCAGCTTGCTCTATGTTTAGATATTGCAAGGAAATTAAACCACTTAAGTCTACAGCCAAATGTCTTCAATTCTTAATAATCCAACTTGGTGTGTTTTAATTATTCTTTTAATTATTCTTCTTTTAATCTTTGTTATTTTCTTATTTGGGCGCTTGGGTTGAAGTGGTTAGTTGAATTTAACCAATTTTCCACACATCGATATGTGTTGGAATCCCACCAGGAACTTTAGATAAGACCTTTACCCTGTCGGTGTGACTTGAAACCAAACCCCAAAATTTTAACAAAGAAAAAGAAATGTGTTAAAAAATTGTCACTCTTTT
>NW_026853871.1:0-4959 GCF_026571515.1 Ruditapes philippinarum
GTTTTATAGTTATCATATCTCTAAATACTATTTTTTGGTTTTAGGTATTTGGTTCTCTTTGTCACACTACATATTTAATTTGTTATATGCATGTACAAATTTTATTCATGAAGAAAATGACGTTTATAATTACCTAGTATTTTAAATAAAAAAAATTTTCTACATTCAGGTAACACAAAAGGGAACACCCAGAAGGATGGGATTTGCATGCTACTAACGTGAAATATGGCGAATGGGTCATCAGGGCCTTTACTTAAAATTTTTTTTTGTTTACATGTATAGTAAAGTTTTTTTGGGGAATTTTGTATAATTTCATGAAAAGGGATGTTTATTTTTTTGTAATATTAAAATTGCCCCCATTCTCAAACCCAAATCATACAGTAATAATACCATACAATTTGAAAAGTTTGATAATATTTAATTTGGTTATTGGGGATAGTCGTCTTTTAATTTTTTAACATTAATATTTTTTTTGGGAATTTGAAATTTAAAACGAAAAATTTTTTTGTTTTTTGTGGTATTCAATATACCCCCTTTCCTATTAAAAAACTTTTTTTACTCTCATACAAAAAAGGTTTTAAGAAGAATTTTTCAAGGACCCCTTTATTTTTCTCTCACCCTTTTTCATTTAATTTTGTCCCTCGGGGGTTTTTTTTTAAATTTTTGAATAAAGAAATAAAAATTTCATAGATAGATAAATCCTTTTAAGAAAACTGCAGTAACTAAAAAAAATCTACCCTCTTGTAACAATTTTAGACAAAAAACCATTTTAAAGTTTCAAGCCTTTTTTAATTCAAACCTTTGAGGTAAATTCCGTTTGTCACTTTTTTTAGATTTATTCCCCTTGGGCTATAAATGCCCCTATTTCATTTATTCCGGGACACAATCATACACTTTTTATTGAAGTATCCATAAAAAAATTTTGGTACTTCTAAATATCTAATTGAGGTACAATTATATGCGATTAAAAAATTTTGTATTTTTCACCTTTGTAACTTTTTAATACAAATTTCGGAAAAAAGCATACCTTAAAGGGCCCATTATCCCAAAAAATTTTTTTTAAAATTTTCATTAGAAATTAAAAAACAGTTTTTTAATAATTTTTTTAAAATGGTTTTTAAACAGTTAGATTTTTAAACAGCTGGGAAAGTAGGCCCCGAATGTGCAATTATTTCCTTAAAAATTTCCCCAAAATTTTAAAAAAATATAGTTTTTTTCATAAAAAAATTAAAATTTCACTAAAATAACCCTGTGAGGAAAAAAAAGTATCTATCACTTTTCTACAAAACGGTTTTCAAGGTCATTGAATTATTTGCAATAAAGAGAGACGGGTTTAAAACTTTTGAAGATTTTTTATTCATTTTTGAAAAAATTTATAATACTTTAATTTTTGCAAATTGTTAAAGCCCTTATACATCAAAATCTACATTTTATTTCTTATTTTTCAGCAATTTCTGATATTTCAAAAAAATTGACCTTTTTTAAATTTTAAAAAAATGTTTTAAAATTACGAATTTTTTTCGTTTTACATATTTTTAAAAAAGGGAAAAATAAAAAATACTTTTTTGTTAATAATTTTTAAAAAATTAAACTTTCGTACGTTTACAAGATGATATTTTACGAAACTTTTTTTTTATAAATAAAATGTTTAACATTATTTATATCAACCCAAAAAATAAAAATAAAATTTGGAAAAACATTGATTTTTATTTATCAAATACAATGCACTTAAATCAATTTCGTTGAAAAAAATTTGGGGGTTTTGGCTTACACAATTTTTTGGTGTTGTGCCCTTTGGGAAATACTCTTTAGTCCCCAGTCGGGTTTAGTCCAGGAATCAAGTACCACATTTTGATTTCAATCAAAAAAGTCAGTGGTCTTTGTACATTTGAAAAGCAATAATTAAGGGTGTTTTATTATGAAGTTACAATATTTAAACCCAGAGTGACAAGGATAAAAAACCTTTTTTGATTTTGGGAAAATTTTAGAAGGAAAATTTTTTCTATAATTGCATACTCCTAACTAATAAAGGTCCTTTAAAACTAACAAGGGCCATATCTTTGTAAAGGTTCTGACTGGAACAAAGAACGATATACAATTTTTTCTTTACTTTTGGTTCCCATATTTCGTTGAATTCCTCCCTGTTTTTGAACAGAAATAGTGCAAAAACGAATTGCCTATATATTATAAAGGGCTTAACTCTGTATTAAACGCCTATAAAAAGCAACATAAAAATTTCCTTTTTATGTTTTGTTTCCCAAAAATTTTGTTGAATTCCAGCCAGTATTGCGGAAATTGCGAAAGAAATTGGGACGGACAATGGAAAGCCCCTATATAAAACCCAAAAAACCTAGCAATTACCTAATAAAAAAGTACCAAACTTTTTTAAAAAAAGAACTCAATTTGTAACGAGTTAAGCGAAATATTACGCTATTTTTACTGACTACTTGAGTTTCCGACTCACTTTTTTTTGTTTTGTTTTTGAAACTCGCATTAAATTTTGAATTTATTTTTAAACAATCAAAATCTTTTTAATTTTAACAAAAAATTTTCCCTAGTATAACCGTTAATTTTTTTTGAAAAGGAACCCGATTCCCGACAATCTCGTTTCCCTTTCAATAGGGAGGAAGTACTCCCGAAAAGGGAACAGACCCTACCATGAGGTTTTTGGTATTTTAACGCATGTTTCTTCCAACTGGAAAATTGACGGAAAAACAAAACTTAAACTGAAATATACACATGAGAACCAATGATGTAAAAATAGAACCCACTTTTGGGCGTTTTAAATTTTTAAACAGCAATTTTATGTTTAGATTTATGCCACCCCGGAGTACAAAACGCTTGAAATTGTAGTCAAAATTTTTTGAGGCCAGGGAAAGTTTTTTCACATGGAAATCGTGCGGGGAATACCTGAAAATATGTTTTATAGAATAATAAAATAAAAATTAATAATAATTAAAAAATAAAATAAAAAAAAAAAAATGATAAAAAATATTCTTTAAAAGAGGTAAACTTTAAAACAAAAAAAAAACATAAAACTTTTTTCCCAAGGGGCCTTTTCGAAATAAAAAACAACAAACAACAGACCTAGTAAAAAAAACGTTTATTTTAATTTTTTAGAATAAACAATATAACTTTTCGACAGCATTCAACATTTTTTTTTTCAATACAATTGCATCATTTGTTGTTCGTCATTCATTCGTTTGTTCATTTATTAATTATTCATTTATTCACCACTCATTTATTTAAGAACACAAATACTTTGTTTTTTCTTCAAAAAAATTTTAAGGTTTTCATACGAAATTTTAAAATTTTAATTTTCAAATGTTTTAACCCAAAAAGAAAAGTGCCTTTTTTATAATTTTTTTGCTTTCCCCCTAAACAAACTTTTGGACCTAGATCTTTTAATTATTTTTTGTTGCGGAAAAGACATCATTCGTCATATAATCGGGCCATGTTTTTAAAAATTTAAAAAACAAACACCTCCGGGGGGATTTAATCTTCAAGGAACGGAACCATTAAGAGTTCGAAAAAATTTTCTACAGTTAGCAGTGCAATCCGGTTTTATCGCAGGCAAAAATTGAAAAAGGGGAAAGCAAAACGTTTTATTTCTGAATTAAAATTTAAAATCATTGGAGAAAAAAAATGGACCGAATTTTGCGCGAAGAAATCGAATTTAAACAGCAATTTTCTTTACAACAGATTTCTTAAAAAAAACCCATAGAAGAATCGTCTTCAAAAAATTTTGTTAACGCGGATAATCTTCCAAGCAACGAAAAACAATAGTCACTATGACAAAATTTAAATAAACGTCTAAAAGCAAAGATGGGTTTTTAAATCCCAAAGAAATGAATCAGCAGTTAATCCGATATTTAATTAAATAATCATCACAGAAGTTGGGGGAAAACGGATTTTATGCGCGAAAAGTGTAACGCACTATTCCTGCCCGCACGTGAATAGTAAAACTGAATCTACAAATTGTCAAATCCCCCTAAACCAGTATCTGGTAATGAATCAGTACAAAAAATTCCCAATAGTAAATCCGGGATTTATACAGATTTTCCCAAAAAACCCCTTCCGCCCCCACAGGGGTTCAATTTTCCGAAACCGGAAACTATTAAAATTTTACGGAAAACCCCAACGGAAATTTTAAGTTATAAAAAACTTTAAACTAATATAGAAAAAGATTCTGATGAAGCCAAGGTTACTATTTAATTTCCAAAACGTTTCGGAGAAGCAAAAATTTTTATTGAAAACTGTGTTGTTTGAACCCCAAGTGAAGATACAAACGCGCACGCAAAATCTTTTAACTCGTTATGGGAAAACCCACGTGAACAAGGGAAAACATTAAAAATTGTAGAAGGTCCCCAGTTATCAGATCTTTACATTAAAGGGATTTTTTAAAATTTAGCCGGGAAAAGCAAAAATGGAAATAACGTTGCACAAATAGGTTTCTCTTTTGAAATAAAACTTCAAAAATTTTTGCAATAGTGAAGCGCTACAATCATTGAGGGAAATGGGGGTTTAACGACACATTTTAAGGGTCTGGTAAGAACCAAAGTTCCGTTTAACGAGATTTTAATAAAAGCGCGAGTTGTAATTCCCTGACGGTAAAATGACAAGGAAAAATCATTAAAAAATAAAACAAGACGACTTTTTCGGGCGATCTTAGTTTTAAAAACCCCCAAAAAATATATAAAATGACCTCAGAGTAAAACGGGAAAGAAAAGTACGAGCGAAAATGAGATTTTCCATGTAACTGTGCAAATTTTTGTTCTGTGTGAAATTTAAGTCTTTAACTTAAAAAAAAGGAACAATGGTTAAAAAAAACAAACTTGCTTTAATTGTTGAAAGGGAAATCATTTTTTAAATAACTGTGGAAACCAAATTATTACCGTGCCGGGTTGTAGAATTAAACAAATATTCTACTACATAGTTGGGCTGGACCCCCGGAAAAGA
>NW_026853872.1:0-22344 GCF_026571515.1 Ruditapes philippinarum
AAAATATAGTGTGTTAAAAAAAATTTCAGAATTGAAAGGCACACTTAATAGAACAACTATGATATCAACTCAAATGAGTAAATACGGTAATAACAAAATGTAAAATAAACGGTAATAATTTCCAATAATGTAGCCAAAAAAGAAATATTCAATCCCGGACGAGCCCCCAATTTCTGTTACGAGCCAGGCGTAACGAGAAAGAAAAGCCAGCAACAAACTTGTAACAATAACAAATTTATTACAGAAAAATTATTAAAGAAAAATAAAATAACAAATTATGTTTACAAATACCTGAAGTCCAAATAAAAATGAAAATTACAAATGTCTAGTCTGATCCTGGAATGATCCTTTTTGAATAGCACAGTTAAATCCAAGTTAAATCCAAGAACACTTTAGAATAAATTCCCACAATAAAATCCACAAGAATAATTAATAATCCAAGCTCCAATAAATCACTTAATTTCCAAGTTGAATAATACTCCAAATATATTGATGACTTAAAAGATCACTGATGACTAAAAAGGTAAAGAGTAATGAAAAATGTCAATTTATATATATTAACTAAGAATATTCCAGAAAGGTCTATTATGTTCTCAAGTAATCATAATCTAGCAACTTCAACAATAAAGAACATTCCAGAAGTTTCTATCTAAATATAATGCATGAGTTTTCTACAACAGTTAAGAACGTTCTAGTACATACATGTAGTTTATGTTCTAAAAATAGAACAATGATAATATGGGAAATACCAACTGGTCAGATACAAACTATATACATGTAATATGTTGCATACATAACAACTTTGACCCATGTTGTTTTTGATAAAGACTTTAAACCATGCTGCTTTTAATAAACTTTTGATCAATGTTTCTTTTAATAAACTCTTTGATCAATGTTCCTTTCATTAAACACTTTGATCAATGTTTCGTTTAATAAACTCTTAGATCAATGTTGCTTTTGATAAGCACTTTGATCCATGTTGCTTTTTGATAAACACTAAGATACATGCTGCTTTTGATTAACACTTATCCTGTTTTACTTGTCACAAACCTCCCCTTTGATCCATTTTACTTAATATAATAAGACATCCACGAAACACCTGGATCAATGCTGCTCTTGTATCGTGTACCAAGCGAATGATTATTAACCTGTGTGCTCCAAAAAAAAATCTTAATTTTCTTAAAAGTAAATATAAACAAATTTTCTTGGGATACTAATCCGTATTGATTTGAAATATTCATATACATTGTAAAAACTTTTTCATGGTGTTTCTTGACCTTGTGATTGGATACTTACTTAAAATAAAAGCAAAATTCATTCATTGAAAAACGACAAGCTTAATCGATTTCAAAATCATTCAAATATATGTATAATCCAAGAAACTATTTATTTCCTATATATATAATATAAATATATAATCAAGCTATTGTCATTCTAAACTTAAACCTATCTCTTATTCCCCTACTTTAATATTCCAACAATCTCTTATTCTATATTTATTCCAAAAAACAAGTCTTCAAACATTCAAAATAAGTAATTCCTCATTAATCATTTGCGTTATAAATATAGCATCCTTAGTACCATATATCCGATATTTCTGTGTACTAGTAACTATAAAATTTTAACTGCTAAAATTCAACCAATAAAATTACTAAGAACGGCTGGCCCGAGAGGTCTTACCGAAACAATAGAACATTTCAATACCAGCTATAGATATCTGTGGTTTCTGTGTACAAGAAAATGTTACTATCATTACAGTCCCACTCTTACACGGACATAACCAAAGAAAATCCAAATGTATGTTTTCCAAAATATACTTCAAATAAAACATTTGTCCTTTGGTTTGACAGACATTGTAAAATAATGGTAGAAATAAATTAGTTAGGTGTTATTCCCCAGAGCTAAAGACGTAACGTATCTGAAAACGGTAATTAGCTAGGTTTTCAGAAAGGTTAATTAACCAATCGTGAACGCAGGTAATAACACTGCTCTGATATTCCTCACTGATTTTCTAGCACTGCGTACGCTCTATTTATAATGTTGAAATATCATATCTCCACAATGTAATAAAAATCAAACGTTTCTTGATACTGATTCTAACAAAATCTTATAAGCATTTTCTGCCTGAAGTGTCTTTTGTGAGTAATAAATATATAATAACTTTTTGCAGACTAATTTATTTGAAATTTGTTTCTTCAATGAAAAAATATGTTTTATTCTTTAAAAATGTTAGGAGAACAAAGCACCTTTTTGTTTCTGAATGAAATAAATCTTAAACAAAGGGGTCGTATTATTTGCTCGACTAATCTTCCATTGTTAAACAATATACACGATGCTTTTTTAAACATATAAAATGACCGTCCAATTGTAATAGCGTCCTCAGTGAAAAGAAATCTTAACATCTAAATAGCACTTTTTACAGTGTGTGTATTTTGGTGATCGCATTTTGAATTTGGAAAGGTACATATATTGAAGTAAGCATTTATTTTATTTATTTATTTATATTTTCAATGTCAATAACAATGGGTTTTCGCATTAATTTCTTCTATAATATGCGTAAAAAACAGAACATTATCATAAATGAATTATTTGAGATCTTTGTAATAGATTTATTCATAACATAACTATGGATACTTTTGTGTCATGTCTTTTGAATATTAGCAAAGCTGTCAATAATAGGCTCTTTAAATTGTTACTTTAATTCAGGTTTTAACTTGTTCAATTGTAAAAATGTTCATGATGTTTATAACATTTGTATGGTGTTCCTTTATATCATGATTTTCGGATACTGTAAACTAAATCAAAGATATGACTAGTCATAAAAATGATATAATATTTTAATTATTTCTCTGTTAACTGTAAATATATATGTAAAGTAATAAATGTGTTAGCCAATAAGAAAAAAACTAAGTCAGTCAACTGCTGTAAAAGCAGCTGAATATAGCGCGCAACAAACAAACGCAACAGCCGCTGTGATGTAGTGGTTAGCATAATGGACAGGTAGCCAAATACCTTTTGCTCGAGTCTGACTTGGTTTTACTAATGATTTTTGTGCTCCCACGTTATTGGGCATTTAGATTTACCCTTATCCGTCCGCCATTTATTCCGTCTCGCAGTCCGTTCTCATGTTTTGTCGCACGTAGCTCACAAAATATTTGACATAGAGTCATGAAACATTACAGGAAATTTTGTCAGCATGTGAAGTTGTGCACCTTGGCTTTCGCTTTTGAATTTATCCAGTACTTAAAGAGTTATTGCCCTTGAAATAGTAAAAATTTGCAATTTTATTTTCAACTAATGTCGTGTATAGCTAAAGAATATTTGACCTAAAGTCACTAAACTTTACAGAACTATTGTTAAGCGTGTGTAGATGTGCCCCTTGGATATTGATTTTGATTTATTTAGTATTGTATTTGAAGAGTAATTGCCCTTGACTTAGTAAAATTCTTTGCCATTATGTTGTGTTGTGTGTTCCTTGAATGCTTGAGTTTGTGTAGCTGTGCACCTGGGGTTTTGCATATTGATTTCTTTCGGTTTCTTTAGAGTTAGTTATTTCAATGGACTTAGAATAAGTTTATTTTTTAGCTTTATTCGAAATCTATTTGACCTGTAGGCAAGTAAGTTTACAAGAATGTTGATCAGCCTGTGCACTTAAAAGTAAATGTGCAGATAAAAACACCACTCTAGAGATTATTTGCTCACCTATATACAAATTTCATAATAGTTTTAACACCTTGTTAAATCAAGAGTCATGCCCTAGAGAATACAAGCAGATGAATAACAACAAACTTTTGATCTGAATTGGTATTGACTGAAATATCAGTGATCTCAAAAGTGGAGTTTGATAAATTAAACAATGGATTTGGACTCAAAGTGGTGGTCTTAAAAGTGGATAAGTGGGGTTGTCTCAATTGCTGATCATGTAGCAATTAACTTTAAGAACAGAAACTGGAACTGGTCTTAATAGGGGGATGGTCTTAACTCCAGGTGGTCTTAAGAAGGGATTTTCTGGAATGAATTCTGCAATTTAAGATGAACGCAGTAGAATTGCATTGGGAGCGCAATGGTCACAATGACAGTGCCGTGAAAGCACAAAGGAGCGTCTTAGAAAAATCGACTTGGTAAAAGCGCCAAACACACGCAGTATAAGCGTGGTGGAGACGCCGTACAAGGGCCGAGGTTAACCACGGCGTTCATTTGACGATCCTTCTGCGCTTTCACGGCGCTCCCGTTGCGTTGCAGTAGGTGCTAATGAGTTGCTACGGCGATCTTACTTCTATCCCACAGCGTTCTTATCAGAACGCCGAGTGACCACGTTTGGTTTGAGCTTGCTCTAAATGCCTGCCGTCGGGCGCCGTCCTATGCAATGCTGAGGCGATGTTTTCAATAACCTGCGCTCACCTCGGCGTTCTGAATATTCATTGGACGCTGTGAGAAATCTGCCTTAGTTTGATCACATGAACGCTTTGTGCTGAAACGTAACCCTTTTAATGATGAAACCTAAATTAAGCCGTTTGGATGTTAATCGTGTTTATTGACTTGTGGATTTTTACGTTAGTTATATGAATCATTCCTCTATTATCAAAAGCGGTTCGACCATTTGGTTGTTTTGGGAACAAAACAGTTTTCTATTTCCGGCACTACATACGTCAAGGGGCGTCCATGGCCGAGTGGTTAAGGTCGTTGACTTCAAACAACTTGCCCCTTACCAATGTGGGTTCGAATCCCGACAAGCACTTTGAATTCTTTCATGTGAGGAAGCTATCTAGCTAGCTTACGGAACGTCGGTGGTTCTACTCAGGTGCCCGTTCGTGCCTGAAATAATGCACGGATGGGCACCTGAGGTCTTCCTCCACCAGTAAAGCTAAAACGTCGCCTAATGACCTATACTGTGTCGGTGTGACATTAAACCAAATTAAACAAACAAACATACGTCAATGTCATTAGCTTAGTTTGTTTGCATGTACATTTTATGATCCTCTTTAATAATATTTGATTAATTAGACTTTTGCCATAATGCATTGTTTAGTTAAATAAATATAGCAAAGAGACTTGTAAAATTCGTCCTCATAAAACAATGCAAAAACTTTTAAGGATATATATATACTAGTATATGATTTATTTTAAAAACCGTATAACCAACCTTATTATGTAAAAACTATGAAGTACTACATAGAAAGATATCTACTAGTTTGTATACGTGTATGCATGTGTTTTATTGCATTTACAGATAGAAAAGTCAAAACTTGGCAAATTATATTTGCAGGAAAACAGGCTATTTGTAAACCAATGCGTTCAAAGGCATAGTTTAACATCTGATGTTGCGGCAATGTAATTCAATTATAATACTTTTGTTGACAATCAGGGTTATATCAAGTTTTAAGAAGGACGTGTTATACATTTAAAAGGTGAATTACAGAAACTCACAACAGCAAAGTGTACATGCAAAAAAATATGGGATGCCTACTTCAAACACAGAAATCAAATCCTGACACAAATGCGGATTTTGACACATTTGATGTTGCGGCAATGCATTTCAGTACTATAACTTCTGCTGACACTCAGAAACATATAAAGTGTGAAGAAGGACGTGATGAAAATTTAGAAGATGAATTTCAGAAACTAAAAACTCAGCAATGTGTACCAACAGAAGTACAAGCTCCGCCTAATGTGAACCAGGAAGTTCTAAGACAGCTTTCAACTCCTGACACAAATGTGTTGACTGAAGAACTAGGAGATGACATAAACGTTCAGAAATTTTTTCTCGATCTTGTATATTCTATTGACACCATGCCTTTCTGTGATCACTTATACGCTAAAGAAATTTTAACAGATCGTCAAATGGATACAATTCAAACTCTCGTGAGACATCAAGATCACAGAGACGCCAACACAGATTATTAAAGATCCTGAAAACAAAGAGTCCTGAAAAGGCGGTAATGATTGAAGTGTTGGATGCTACTCAGCAACAACCTATACTAAAACTGTTTTATCTCCGACCGTAATGACTTCATAATTATAAAATGATTAAAATAGAACGTTACACGCAGAACATATGCATGAAATTGAAAAAAGGTTATTACTTGTTTGTACTATTTAAAAGCGTTGAGAAAGGTGTTAAACTTTTTTCTTTACTGCTGCATCAATTTTATTCAAATGCACGTGTGAGCATTCCTAATAGAGGTTGATATCGCTGATGACGTCAACTCGGAAAATTGAGATCGACTGGAGCGTGAACCAGAGTTGGTGTCGCTCATATCTAGATAATTTTTAAATTAAGCCAGATCGCAGCTTACCTAAATGCACGAGTCTTCTTTGTTAATGTAAAAGATAACTTTATTCTAATTTGCATTTTGCAAATTTGTTCTTTGTCTCTCTGTCTATCAAAGCAAGTGGAACTAGTAATTATATAACCCAATGCCATTATAAAATGTATGTTTATCTTAGAATTGTGATAACAATTTGATCGAATAGAATAGTAAATGTTTATTTGAAAAGTTCATCGGAATGATAACTAACTATACAAAGTAAGCAAACGTATATTTTTAACATAGTAAGGCATTTTTATATTGAAAAAAAAAAGATGACCGGTAAGAAATTACACGAAAAACAACTCGTTTATCTGCTTATCAGAAGAATGCTGCGATGCTGAATAGTGGAGATCTATCAGACGCTGTGAAAGCAACAAAATACACTGAAACTGCACAGTTGGTTTAACTGCCGTTTGTTAAAATATGATAAACAAGATCAACAAGGGAAGGCGGCGTTCAATGAACGCAAAGACAGATACTGAATAAGTGTAACATCTCTCATCTCCCAGATGTAAGCAGTATTCAGTCTTAAAGCTGCATGCCTCACGATGAGCCAAGTTATTTCAAGAAAATAAAACTTGAGAAAAATGTATTAAGGTTTTATGAAAAGTAAAAAGATTAAAGATAAAAGTAATAATTTCCATATTATTTGCGATTGATGGCCATTTTTTCAGTACATTTCACCACATTTCTACTGCGTTACTAACGCAGTAAGGGTTAATTTTGCATATTTTGATTTCTTTTTTGTAATTTACATTGGTTGTAAGTGCCGTTTGAAATGTGCATATTATTTTTCTCTGTCAGCTTAACAATATTTTACTTTTGAATACATTTTCAAAATTTTCATGAACATTAGCAGGAATCTGGATGCGAGCTGCTTTACATTAAATACAAAATGTGATTAAAAATTTTAAAATCAAAAACACTTAAAAACGACGAACGCATTTTGATATCTTCCACACAGATAATTTACATATTTAGAATATTTCATGATTTTTTATGTACACATAAGAGGTAGTTAACTTTTTCATATGGTAAAAACAATCATTTTATTAAAAGAATACCAAGAAGTTGTCTCTAGTTATTCTTATGATAAGGTTTTTTAAAAAGATAACATCGCAACACTTTTAAAAAAACAATGCCAAAACAGATATCTATTTAAAAAAATGCTTTTTATGTCAATTGTCATGTATAAATGTATTATTTCTTATATAACGAAAAAATAAACTTGTAATAAAAACACTTTAATCCATTATTGTTTTTAATAAAACACCTTCTCAGCTGATTTTCTAACAAAATACTGTGATCCATTGTCTTTATTGCCTTGTCATAAAACAATTTACTCAGTTGTTACTTTTATTAACACTTGTAATGAGTCCGAGCACAATTGGAGGATGCATCAGGTTTGTGATCCAGCTACCATGGTGATTCATAAATCATGTGAGATTAGTTGTCTATAATTTGCAGAGAAGTTAATTGTCCAGGAAAACCTGTGAGGTGGACCGACCTTCAAGAAATGTTCAGAATGTTTGAACGTTATAACCAACGTTACCAACTGGTTACTTGAAATGATACACTTAGATTTCTACTTGCTTTAAATGAAGCACGTTTATACAATGCAGCTTGTCATACAGCACTTAGATCGACGATTCTTTAAATAAACACTTTGATCAATCTTTCTTATAATAAACTCTTTGATCAATGTTGCTTTTGATAAACACTTTGATCAATGTTTTTTTCAATAAACTCTTTGATCAATGTTGCTTTTGATAAGCACTTTGATCCATGTTGCTTTTTGATAAACACTAAGATACATGCTGCTTTTAATTAACACTTATAATAAACCTCCCTTTTGATCCATTTTTCTTATAATAAAACATCCACTAAACACCTTGATCAATGCTGCTCTTGTATCGTGTACCGAGCGAATGATTATTAACCTGTGTGCTACAAAATAAAATCTTAATATTCTTAAAAATATATATAAATACATTTTCTTGGGATACTAATCCGTATTGATTTGAAATATTCATATACATTGTATAAATTTTTTCATGATGTTTCTTGACTTTGTGATTGGATTCTTACTTAAAATAAAAGCAAAACTCATTCAATAAAAAAACGACAAGCTTTATCGATTTCAAAATCATTCAAATATATTTATAATTCAAGAAACTATTTATTTCCCGAAAATATATAATCAAGCTATTGTCATTCTAAACTTAAACCTATCTCATATTCCCCTACTTTTATATTCCAACAATCTCTTATACTATATATTTTGTCCAAAAATACTAGTCTTCAAACATTCAAAACAAGTAATTCCTCAATAATCATTTGCGTTATAAATATAGCATCCTTAGTACCATATATCCGATATTTCTGTGTACTAGTAACTATAAATTTTAACTGCTAAAATTCAACAATCTGTTCGCAAAGGCGTTGTGACAGATGTGCAAATGGGTGCCATACATGCAATATTCAATTAAAGAGGGTCACCAGAAGCAAACAGGGAACTTCTGAAAGACATGAAAACCAAACGAATAGAAAAATCACTGATGATAGATTTGTAAAGGAGACTCAGCAACAACATTTGCTAGAGATGTTTTATCCTCCTACTAACTCATTTACTAGACGATGATCAACGAATTAAACTAACTAAGAAGCACTACACGAAATAATTGTATAAAGATGATTGTGTGTCTCTCTTGATATCTTTAACTTTTAAACGTTCTGAATTTTGTTCAGTAGTCATTAACATTTGCTCATGAATGAGGCTTGTATACCCTAATTCAGCGCCCGTGTTTACGAAGATTTATCAACATTTATATCTAAAAATATACATCGTCTTTCATATTAAATTTAACTTGCGAATTACATAATCGTAAAATGATCTCATTACTTTGTACAAAATGATGAATCTGTTTTTACAGATAATGCTTCTATTTGATTGCTTGTAAATGGACTGTATATACATACTTCTTTACCATTATTTTGAAGTTACTTCAGACCTTGATTCAGATAAATTCAGTTCTCAGACACCTTTTTTACGATAATTATATACCGAAATAAATGGTTTTCATTAGACAATATTAAAATTATTTGTTTGTTAATATCTTTATATTTGTACCAATTAAAATATTTTAAATATATCTTTGGCCAACTTTTATGGAGAAAAACGAAGTTTTGTAAAGATATAACACAACATTTTAGCTTATTAGTAATTACCAAATATAACAAACAACGGCAACAACAACTATTCTAAGTCACGTCACAATGTTCAACAGTATGGCTAAAATATTGAATATAATGTTTTGGTTATTTTCCATTGAAAATATTATCCATATCAAATATCATCAAAGAATATGCGTATAAATCTTTGGTCATCATTACAATACATTAAATATGACTGCAAATAAAGAAAAAAATATTTACAAAGGTCGTTTTTATCCTACGTTTATTAAACATGTATAAGAAAAACGTTCATGATATAACATACAGTCTAAAATAGGTCACTCTTACAAAAATGAGTATCGATTTGTAGCATGTAAAAGAAATAAGCTTGTTAATTGTCATAAGGAAAAATACTACAAGCATTCGTCCGTTAAAGTAAAATCATTATGAGTTAAACAATTTCATATTCGGCGCTTGCGGAGATGGAGAAAAAATACTACCAAATTTTGCGGATTTTCCTAAACTATAGTAAACGTGTGAATGGATTTAAAAAAAACTCCACAAGATCTGAGAAAAATATAATAATTGTAATGTTTTCACAATTTACGCTTCTATTTGAAAAATATATGTGATCGTGGTCAAGAGAACAAATTTTGTTCAAACCGCTAAGATAACACACGAAATAAAATAATATACGCCTCCCTCTCTTTCCGAGTGGAAAACCGAATAAAGAAAATTGTCATACAATATGCCTATACATGTTTCAAACTTTAAATGTTTTTTTTTCTGTTCTATATTTGAACCCTTACATGAATTGGCTAGTTGCCATTTTTTGAATGAATTGGTCTATAAATATTCTTTTGACGACTTTACCGATATTTTTGAAATATGGAATAATTGATTTATATATATATCCAATTAAATTACTACTATGACGTCATTCCTTTGTTCAGACCGTACTGTATTTTTGATACAGTACAGGTAGGTGTCCAATATTAATGTGTTAGTCCAATATTAATTGTGTAACACATTAATATCAGACAGCGTGACGTGTAGTGAAAGAAGCTTGTATGGCCACAGGATTTTGTGGAAAATTCTCCAAATAAAAAATAAAAAAAAAAACGATGAACGATAAACGAAAAAGTAAAATGTAACCTCTTATCTCAGGGGTTTACACAAGGAATGATGCAATGTCTTTCCTTCGCCCATTGTACGCATTTAACATAATTTTACGAACGAAAAGAACAATAATTGTTATCTTGCTCTTTTAACGAATATTATTCCAAGCCTACTGATTTTCGATTTTCAAGCTCTTAACATCTTGTCACTGTTTACACTTTCCAAGATAGAGATAGCGGATATGATTTTATGGGATTGTTTAATTTCTTGCCAATTGTCCTTTAAATAAACGTTTACATGGCAATCATAATTGATTTGCTTAATTGTATGTACTTTATGTTTCAGTTAGGTCAACTTTTCAAGTAAGTGTAATGGTCAGCTTTTCAAATAAATATAATAGAGACAATAAATGCATCTATTTAAAACAAAAGCGGCTATATTTGACTGCTTATACATTAAAACGATTCCTGCGGTATGACAAATACCAATTCAAAAATAAGAAAATATCATTTTGTTGCGATAATATCCAAAATTCACACTAATGGCAATTCTTACACAACATTTTTCATCCTTGATAGCTGTAGTAAAATAAGAAAAATATCATTTTAACACTAAATGGTCAGTATAAATCCTTCTTCAATCATTCAAAATATCCAAGATTCAACACAAATTTGAAAACATTTCATTTTTATTATTTCTTGTAAAAATCCCCAATGTAAATTGAAATATACTGTATGTGTGTAAGTTCAACATTTTGTGTAACTTGTATATTTTGTGTATATCATTGTGTTCATGTATATAATTGGTCATATTTCAAAACACGAAAATTTCATGTTACGGGCATTTTGGTATTCAAAAGGCTACCTATGGGGTTTTGCAACTAAGAAAAGAAAACAATAATTGCTAAAACATTAATATTGTACATTTCTAGCACAAAAATACATTATTTCTAATTTTTCGATAGATATCATGATATTTGATAGTAAAAGTAGTAATTTAAGTAAGAAAAAAGCCTCAAACTGACCAATAAGTAAAATATTGAATTCCCTTCGGCGCTACGCGTCTCATGAAATTCAATATTTTACATATTGGACAGCTTTCGGCTTATATCTACTACAGAAAGCTGTCATTCCTCCAACATTTTACCTAAGCATTCTTTCGAGCATGTATAGTATTTTTCTTTTCAAATCTTAATTTTTAAAATCACAATGTACATATGTAAGGGAATAAATTAGATGTTCTGATCATAAAACTCTAATACAATTCACAACGACAATTGTAATCATTATCCGAGCAAAAGTAAAATGCTAGAGGAAAGAAAACTAGATGTCGGGTATATATAGAATCCTTCACTATTTTACTTGTTTGTTGCCATAACTCTTACCAAATGATATTATATATATTTCATAATTTGGACGAATTGTTATTGCCGTTATTTTTTTTTTGTGAGTGTTATATTTCTGTTCATAGAAGTATTTTGAAGCTTATACGAGCAGTATGATAAAAAAATTTGCTTTTGAAAGGAAACCTTTTGTGAGTTCCTGATATTTTAGTATGTGCTATTTACATTTTTTATAAAAGTTTCTTATAAAGCGGTACTGTTGCCCTAGTGGTTAACGCGTCCGCCTTCGGATCAGGAGGTCGGAGGTTCGAGCCAGACGTGGAAGAATTGAAGAATGAAAGTTTAACTTATATCACATTGAGGGATCCATGTGAATAGCCGTATGAACAAATCTACGTATGTTTCTACATTCAAATGTTAACAATTTTTGTGTTGATATGAATTCTGCTTAAGCCGGTGCTATGGGTCCATTTACTTGAAGCAATTTCACACATGATGATGTCATTGAATATTTCAGAAAAATGATGTTTGAAAACATTTTGATCGCAAAACTTTTCAATTTTCTGATAATGTTTAGACGCGTAGAAATAATATATTTATAAGCGTTATTATTTCTTCATTTTTTTATTGAAACTTATAATTACTTGCAATCTGATGAATTTTAAAAGGACATCCAATCAACATTCAGTTTATTGTGTGCTTGAATTCCAATCTTTTAACTGTTCTGTACTTTTTACTAGATGAAGATTTCAAATACATACTTTATTTATAAAAAAAGGTTAAGGTAAAGGTCTTGTTTATTATAGTGTCACCCCTACTGAAAGGACAAGCCATTTATGACTTATGAGAACCTTTGCTTGCATACCCTGTACCTCCCAACACCTACTACTATGCCAGGCGCCAGGCGCATAGAAATTGGTAACCATTCATTTAAACTACCTCGCGGCTCACGAAGCCGTCATTTTGGATCTAGTCCCACGATAAACATTCATCCTAGTAAACTACAAGAAAAGCATTGATGCAAAGCATCAAAGGGCGTCCAAGCAAGAAATGCAGCAGGTGAAGATGAACTAGTAGATATATGATGGCAACATATTCTTATAAACTTTTCAATGGTTAATTGGTGTTTACCAGAATTGTATATCACTTATGAATGAACGGACGAAAGACATTTTTCATTATTAACTTTGATTGGCATGCTAGAGATTAGAATATTACTTGTTATTTCTTTATGATCATGGTTATTAATAGCAATTAACGGATAAACATGTATACAATCATTTATAATCCATATGTGTAACGCATGATCAACACCACACTTGTGTAATTGTCCCTTACTATGTTATCGCTATTAGCTATGACATTGGTTATGTTACTATGTTGATCATTTTGAGCATAATTCTTTATTATACAATAATTGTAATATCTATTTTAATTTAAAATAATACAGATTTTATGAATATTGTTTTCTTTTCTTTTTTGTGTTTTAAGTGCTATTTAATATTGAGTTTTTACGTAAGAATTCAATTGTCATATTGACCGACGATTATAAGTCAAAACTTAACTGGAAAAAGTCAGTAAATTATGGTTAATATTTCAATATATAATATTGTTTATTCTTAAACCATTTACATGTAAATTTGTATTTTTCTTTATCATTTTTTTAAATTAGCAATCAATTGAATAATTCATAAAATATAATTTGTAACTTTGAATAATTCCTCGGCATCTTTACTTAACATGAATAACACATTAAATAAAATGTTTCAAAGTTGATAGTGTCATATTAATACCATAAAAATGTACATTTTTCTGAATTATTGTACATATTTATTGTTTTTATTTCATATAGATAAAATAAAACATGCTATTGTTGTTGTTTTGTTTTTCGAATTGTATGTTTATGTATAATAATAATCAATTAATTTGAGAGTTGATCTGTGTTTATTAATTATTGTACCCAAACTAAGTGACAAACATTCATAAATGGAAAACAAGCTTATTTATCTGTTAAATATTTGTTCTGTTCTGTAACGATATCAAACATCTACTTTAAAACCGGGAGAGACCGGACAATAAAAGTGTGGTACTATTCGCCGGTCACTAGTAAATCCCGGTCAAAATAGACCAGGAGAGACCGGGAATTACCAATAGGAGTACATCCCTCTATAAATAGATTTTCAGAATATTTAGGTCATCAACTCATCATTCTATTTACAGCTTTCGATGTACAAAATTACATACCATAATAACCCACTGTGTACTACAAATTGATAGAAGAGCGCGATTTATTGATGGAAAAGGTTATTTCATTGAAAATGTTTGCATTGCAAAATTCTCCAGTTCGCTATTCATTGTACACATCGTGACATTTCATTTTTAATTAATAATCAAGCACCCTCATACCGATTGGAATGATCGGCTTTTATTATGACCGACTAAAAGGCTCGAGAAGTTGCTGTCGCCCTTTCACAAAATCTGATTTCATTCCATAAGGGCCAATAAAAGTGCAACTAAAATACAAAAGCTACCGAAATTAAAAAAAGAATTCCTGGGGCATAATTGGTCATTAAGCGAAAGTATGTGATTAATTACGAAACCCTTTACAGAATGATTTTTTTTTATTATTTGTATCCTAAATACAAACAAAGAAAGAACATTGCCTTGCTGCGGACCCGAACAAGCAAAGACATGCCTTTTAAACTAAACATTTTCTTATAAAAAAGTACTTTTAACACAGTGTGTAGATATTGTTGATAATTTTTTTATTAACTACAGACTAATTTATCAATTAAACAAACGAATTGAACTTTTATTTACATATATTTACATTTCAAATTTCCTTCAAAGTATTTTGTACCTTATCGTTTTGCAATATCGCCCTGAGACTCATTAATGTTCGGAAGCTTTTTCGTTATTTATTACGATTAATTTAATCAAATATGTACTTTATTTTATATATTTACGTCCCGATATCCTATTTTATATTATGATAGCATAGCAATCACAAAGTTGCAAGGTCGAATTTTTTAAAATCTTTTTTTTTTCAGATGTCTTTTATTGTTTATTTTTAAATTATATGCAGCTTTTTATTGTTTTTTTAACTTATTTCCATCTTTTGTGGATGAAACATTTCTTTAATGTGTTGTGTTTTATTTTCTTAAAAATCATTACTTTAATATATAGATGTATAATTAGGTAATTTTCATAATTTCAATTTATACAGTCGTACAATTGTTGTTTGGCAAGCACAAAAACACAAGTTTCACAAAATGTTTCATTAAGATTCGAACCTACAACCTTCAATTTAAAACCAAATGTCTTACCTGCTTATCATAACTTTAAGTAATACATAAGTCATGCATACCGATATGCCATAC
Organism: Ruditapes philippinarum; assembly: GCF_026571515.1. Taxonomy (NCBI): domain Eukaryota; kingdom Metazoa; phylum Mollusca; class Bivalvia; order Venerida; family Veneridae; genus Ruditapes; species Ruditapes philippinarum. Next base: position 15,327 of record NW_026853872.1, read on the forward strand.
TTAAAAATCCGTACCATTTACTTTTGAAAACGACAATTATCGATAAAAGGCCATTGAGTATTCAAAAGTCTCGGGTGAAGATCGCAAAACAATGGTGTTAAATACAAAGGCTGGGTATAAGCTTGGTTTATTCAATCAAAAACATATTAATCATTCTTTTGAAACCTAAGGAGACCAAAACACCTGCTTGTATTTTTTGTCATTTGAATGGCAAACCTTTGTCAATTAATCTTAATTAATGGAGTCGTAATATTTGCATGACTAATCTTCCATTATAAAGAAATAAACACGGTTACTTTTAAACATATCTGATTACAAACCTATTGGCCATAGGGTTCTTTGTAAAAAAAATACATCTAAATTCACTTTTTAAGGTGTATATATATTTTAAAAATCACTAATTTGGCTGGGACGTATGATGTGTTAAGGAACAGTTATTGAAGTAAGAATGTTTAATTTTTCAGTTACCATAGGCTATCACTTTATTTTTCTTCCATTATAAGCATACAAACACAATATAATTATTATCATAAACTTGGTAGCATCAAAAAGAAAAAAGACTTAATAATCCATTCAAGATCTTTGTTATATTTTAATTATGCCGTGTATTTTGAAAATTAGCAAAACTAACCTGAAAAACGTTATCTAAAGTTGTTACTTTTATTTCCACTTTTAACTAAATTAATTGTTAAATATGTTAATTTTGTTCAAAACATTTCTTTTGGAGGTTGTTTGTGCAATGAATATCGAAAATTCGTAAAGCTAAGCTGTCAACTGAAATTAAAGATATAACTAGTCTAAGAAACAATTTAATATATTTACTTTATTATCTGTTACTTGAAAATTTATATAAATGTATTTTCATTTTCCTTCCATTATTTTGAATATATTATATTCAGACAAATATTTAAAATTATGAAAGGGAAAGTTTTTTTAAAAAACAAATTGACTGTATTCAAAAGAGTTCTGAGCCGAGTAGCTTTTAAACTACAAATTGAACATTTAAGATTTATCATTTTAATCCTTTAATTTGATGTCTTAAGTTAAAATGTTTCTTTTGACTTAATCTTATTTGAAATTGTCCAGTTTTGAAATGAAAAGCTGAATGTCTCCAGATAAACCAACACATTAAGAAAAAACAAATTTAGAAAAGTGTACGAAGATTTTTATAAAAATTTCAATTTTAATGTACATGTATATTTACAATACAAGTAATTATTTACATGTAACATGCTGCAATGTATGACTGCCAGGGCATATAGTGTTACCCTGTTCCGTCATTCCGTCCTTCCGTCATTCCGTCATTCTGTCATTTCGTCAACATCAGTTTCCGTTCATTATCTTTAGTTACGATTTCACACATTCAACTCAAATTTGACATATGGATATGTCATGAGAAAATACAAGTCAAATACGAATTTGGCCATGGTTCGATGAATTTTGGCAGAGTATTGCCCCTTTTACTTTGAAAATAATATGAAAATTTCAGTTTCCGTTCATTATCTCCCAAACGGTACAACAGATTCAACTCAAACTTGATATGGATATGTCATGAGAAAATATAGGTCAAGTTTGAATTTGGTCATGGTTCAATGACTTTTGGCAGAGTTATGCCCCTTTCACTTTGAAAATAATATGAAATTTTCAGTTTCCGTTTATTATCTCCCCAACAGTATTTCACATTCAACTCAATTTTGGCATATGAATATGTCAATGGAATGCGCAGGCCAAGTTCGAATTTGGTCATGGTTAAATGATTGTTGGCAGAGTAATGCCCCTTTCTCTTTGAAAATAATATGAAATTTACAGTTTCTGTTCATTATCTCCCCAACAGTGTTACATATTCAACTCACATTTGACATATGGATATGTCAAAGGAATGCGCAGGTCAAGTTGGAATTTGGTCATGGTTCGATGATTTTTTGGCAAGAGTTATGTCCCTTTCACTTTGAAAATGATATGAAATTTTCAGTTTCCGTTCATTATCTCCCAAATGGTACAACAAATTCAACTCAAACTTGATATGGATATGTCATGAGAAAATACAGGTCAAGTTTGAATTTGGTCATGGTTCAATGCCTTTGGCAGAGTTATGCCCCTTTCACTTTGAAAATAATATGAAATTTTCAGTTTCCGTTTATTATCTCCCCCAACAGTATTTCACATTCAACTCAATTTTGGCATATGAATATGTCAATGGAATGCGCAGGCCAAGTTCGAATTTGGTCATGGTTAAATGATTGTTGGCAGAGTAATGCCCCTTTCTCTTTGAAAATAATATGAAATTTACAGTTTCTGTTCATTATCTCCCCAACAGTGTTACATATTCAACTCACATTGACATATGGATATGTCAAAGGAATGCGCAGGTCAAGTTGGAATTTGGTCATGGTTCGATGATTTTTTGGCAAGAGTTATGTCCCTTTCACTTTGAAAATGATATGAAATTTTCAGTTTCCGTTCATTATCTCCCAAATGGTACAACAAATTCAACTCAAACTTGATATGGATATGTCATGAGAAAATACAGGTCAAGTTTGAATTTGGTCATGGTTCAATGCCTTTGGCAGAGTTATGCCCCTTTCACTTTGAAAATAATATGAAATTTTCAGTTTCCGTTTATTATCTCCCCAACAGTATTACACATTCAACTCAAATTTGACATATGGATATGTCAATGGAATGCGCAGGCCAAGTTCGAATTTGGTCATGGTTCAATGATTTTTGGCAGAGTAATGCCCCTTTCTCTTTGAAAATAATATGAAATTTACAGTTTCTGTTCATTATCTCCCCAACAGTGTTACATATTCAACTCAAATTTGACATATGGATATGTCAACGGAATGCGCAGGTCAAGTTGGAATTTGGTCATGGTTCGATGATTTTTTGGCAAGAGTTATGTCCCTTTCACTTTGAAAATGATATGAAATTTTCAGTTTCCGTTCATTATCTCCTCTACTCAAATTTGACATATGGATACGTCAAAGAAATGCGCATGTCAAGTTTGAATTTTGTCATGGTTTGATAATTTTTGGCAGAGTTATGCCCCATTAACTTTGAAAAAAGGAAATTTTCAGTTTCCATTCATTATCTCTACAACAGTTGTACATATTCAACTCAAATTAAAGATATGGATATGTCATAAGAATGCATTGGTCAATTTCGAATTTGGTCATGGTTTGATGATAGCTGACAGAGTTATGACTCTTGAACTTTGAAAAAAAATTCAGAAATTTTATGTACACATTCAACTCAAATTTAACATATAGATACATCTTAGGAATAAGCAGTTAAGTTTGAATTTGGTCGTGGTTCAATGATTTTGGACAAACTTATCTTTCCTGAATGTTGGAAAAATTTTGAATTTTTAGTTTCAGCACTCATACTTTTGTGGAAATGTATGTAGCCATTATTTTGGCTTCAAATATGCAATATGCAATTTACAAAAATGGTTTGTGTTAACATTGAAAAGTTTAAAGGGCTTTGAACTTAAATGAAAAAAATAATTTGTGCAAACAAATTTGGAAATAAATATTTTAACATCTGAAATTTTGGCTGCATGCGGGGGCATCCGTGGCATGATTACACATTTCTAGTTTCAGAATAAGTCACCGTATTTCCATTTAATGATTTACGCAAAAAGGATTTTAGGCATATTTTGTCTTTTATTTGGTATTTAACGAGGACTTAAACAATCTTTCCAACGGAAAAGTTATTTTTGTCCTTACTCGAAAATATCGTGTTATTTATACATCTTATAAATTCTAATGCAAACTATTATGAATATGAAGACATGCTTCTTTATATACTCAATCTTTGGAAAGATACCATATTTTAGGGGTCTAAATATATAATAATTATATGTATATTATAACTACGTGGATTGAACAAAAAGTTATTGGCCCGATGTACTTCCTGTACTCAGAGATCTAAACTTATGGTCTAACTTTTCAATATAATCGACCTCTACATCAATGTACTTTGCCCACCTTTGCTCCAACTTGTTAAACCCTTCAATATATAACTTTTTGGTCCTCAAAGAACTTCCTCATGATACCTTCATTGCTTTCAAAAAGTCTACACTGAAGCTTGGATTTTGGTTCCGGAAACAGGTAAAAGTCAGAGGGGGCCAGATCTGGAGAATATGGGGATGGGGAAGAATGTCAAAGCCGCAGTCAGTTGCAACAGGCATCGCAACTTTGGATGTGTGACCTGGCGCATTGTCGTGCAAGAGTAGAACGCCTTGAGTCAGTTTGCCCCTCCTTTAACCCACAATTTCTTGACGCAGTCGTCTAAATTCGTCTGCATAGTACGTACCGTTTATGTTACGACCTTTCTCAAGAAGTAAATCATGATTATGCCCTGACTATCCCAAAATATTGAAGCCATCATCTTCCCTGCTTATCGCACCCTCTTGAATTTCTTCGGAGGTTTGAGTCAGGGTGCTTCCACTGCATGCTCTGTTTTTTATATTCTGGATTGAAGTGATGGACACATATTTCATCTGGAGTTACGATCCGGTAGATAAAATCAGGTTCAGCCTCGTAGCGAGACAAAAGATTTCTTGAAATTTCAAGCCTGGTCCGTTTCTTTTCGTCAGTCAACTTTTTGCGGACCCATCTAGCGGAAACCTTTCACATGCCAAAGACATAACTCAATATTCCCTAAACCGAAACAAAACTTATACCCGCCTCCCTATCAATACTTCGCAGGTCTCGCCTTCTGTCGCACATGACCAGATCGTGCCAAGCTTGGGCAGTTTCATCGTTGGTGGCCTATTTTGGCCGCACAGGCCGCTCATCATCTCCAATGCTCTCCATCCCCTTCTTAGATGCAGCAGCCACTTTTTCACAGTGCTATAGGAAGGGAACTTCTTCCTAAGTGTATTCAAGAAGTCTTCATGGATTTCCCTGGGCTCATTCTTTTCTTACAGAGGTACTTAATGACGGCTCTGATTTCAACTTTTTCAATTTGGTCTAAATGACACACCCTTTAACTGATCAAAGTGGGTTTCATGGCACTAAATCTGTGTAAAACCGAGTTATCTTAAATAAGATATCGGTATGTAAAAATGTCAGAAGTATATCGGGCCGAAAACGTTTTGATCATATATCGTATAATTGTTTAAATAACAATTGAATAAACGATTGCATTATTAATTAATGACAGTTCTGATTGGTTCCCTTAAGAATGTTGAGACAAAAAACGTGTGAATAACATAATAACATAATCATCACAAATCACTTATTATTTCACATAACTTAAAAGGTCAAATCATTTTGTTAACAGAGATCCACTTATGTTTTTTCACCCGTTAACTATAGCAAGATAATTGTATTTCGCGATAAGAAAGACACAAAGAAAGTTGAATCTTTAAATGTATTAAAATACAGCATCTGGATCTTTTAAAAGTGATAGCTAATATGTAATGAAAGTATCATAAGGATATAGCTACAAAATTTTTAAAAGTGTTTAAGTCTAATGGGATGGAATTTGTCTCTTTTTTATTTTGTTGACTTTATCTATTGATTTGTTTACACAACAGCTCTACCGGTAGTATTTACGGTGGCGCAGAGATGACATTTGCTCTTTTTTATTTATCTAGTGCGCACGAGATAAAATGTCGTGGCCACGAATTACTAGTCGTGCGCACGAGATAATCAAGTGGTGCGCACTTTATTCAATCACGTGGGCACGAGTAACTAAGTTATGGGAACGAGATAATCAAGAAGTGCGAACGAGATGTTGTGGCCAAGAGTTATTTAGTTGTTGGAACGAGATAATTAAGTGATGCACACGAGCTACTATGTAGTCGCCACGAATTACTATATCGTGGGAACCGAATAATTAACTGGTGTGCACGATATACTATGTCGTGACCACGATTTACTTAGTCGTGCATATGAGATTAATAAGAATAGTCTTGTGCAAGAGATAATTAACCAATCAGATTACACAACATATTTGAATTTTCTTCGTTAGGTAGACATGTGCAACAGGACAATGCTAGCACTAATTTACATGCCTGTCACAGTGCCATATATAAAAGTAATTGATTGGACAATGATTAAACATTCAGCGCCATTGTGACCCTAATATTCGACCCAATGCCCTTAAAATGATAAGGTTTTATCTACTGAATTGTGTTACATACATATAAGGTTATAAAAACCATGGCTCATTTCTTCTCAAGTTATACATCAGATTAGGATTTTATATGAAGTGTCATGGTAAACTTGACCTTAGACCTATCACGTCAAACATCAATGTAGGTCATCATTTGGCCACGGGCAATATTCCTACCAAATAAAATAAACAAAGGCTTTTTCCTTCTCAAGTTATCGTATGAACGTACATATTGATCAACCATATCAGAGGATGGTCCCCGAAAAGGGCCATAACTTAGTCAAAATTAAAGTATGATATATGGATCTTGGATAGTATCAAATTTAAAGTAAATGCCTTTATTAGTTTAAATGATTAATGTTGCATGTAAAACTTTTACTTAGTTTAAAAAGAACACATATTTATAGTGTTATCTGACTGGTTTATTATCTCGTTCTCACGACGTAGTAACTCATGACCACGACACAGTATCTCGCGCTCACAACTCAACTATCTCATTCGCACGACTAAGTATCTCGTGGCCGCGACATGGTATCTCGTGCACACCACTTAATTAATTATATCGTTCCAACGACTTAGTTACTTGTGGCCACAATATAGTACCTACTGCGCACCACTTGAGTATCATGTTCCCGTGACTTAGAACTCGTAACCGCAGAAAGGTATCTATTATGCACCACTTAATTATCTCGAGCGCACGACTTAACTATCTCGTGCGCACAACGTAGTTACTCGTGGCCGCGACATAGTATCTTCTTTGCACCACTTTATGATCTCATTCAAACGACGTAGTTCCTCGTTGCCGCGAAATAGTATATCGTAGTTACTTAATAAACCGTGGCCACAACATAGTATCTCCTCTGCACCAATAAATAACCTCGTTTTCCCTGAT
>NW_026853873.1:0-22896 GCF_026571515.1 Ruditapes philippinarum
AAAAGTGTAAAAGATTTTTTAATGATCATGGTTAGTTAAAAATCAAGATATTGTCCACTGTCTGATGCATTATATACATCAAAATGTAACATGACAAAGGGTCGAACTGGAATCTAAAATGGGTAGTGGGTTTGATAAAAGTATGTTTTCCTTCACCACAGGGGCCCTTGCAAATATGAATATATGTTTCATTTCATTTATGAAATTCATTTTAAATGCTATTTTTTTTGAAAAAATTTAAAATTTAAAAACTGTCATTCAACAGCTTTTTGAAAGGGCATTTTTGTGGTATAAGGAAAAACTTTTAAAAAAATAAAGATGAAAGCTTAATAAAAACCCAAAAATTTAAAATAATTAAAATATGTTAACTCAAAGGTTTTCAAAGGCCCATAAAACAAACAAAATTAAAAAAAATGGTCAGATTTTTCTTAAAATCAAAAATTATAAACATGTTATAATCATGTTTATAGCAGCTGTACACTTTAATTACATAATTAATAAGCCGTCCTAATACAAAATAATTTGTATGTTTATTGACAAATTTGACATAATTATATCATATAATTAATATAAATTAAAGTCAGAAAAAACACAATATATTGGAAGGTATTTCTGAACGTATTTTAATTACAAAACGTAAATTTTCTATCATAATTAAATGTGAGAAAACTTTTAAATGCCAATACTATTCTGTATTTGTTTAATATTTATTCATATTTTCAAAATTGATCAAATAAAAAAGTATTTAAAAAACGGTAAATTTACCCATAACCTTTAAAAAAAGATGGCCTGTTAATTCAACGCCCACCTCCCGAAATCATCGGAAAATTTATGCACGGAATATATCCGATAAATCCGGCATGTACCGTGATTACGGCGTTTAAACACGGCGCTTATCGACCAACATTGGCACTGATAAGAAAGCGCGAGTCGCTTGTCCCGTTATAGTATGTCCCAGGATAATACGATAAGTATGTCCCAGTTGTAAAATTACTAAAGTTTCTGTAACTTAGTTTATTTCTTACTTTTTTAAAGGATGCAATTAGTCAATTACATTCTGTCCTATATATTCCATAAGATGTGTCAATTTCATTTAAGATGGTGCATACAATAATTTAGCTGTATTAGGGTGCATTCGGGTATTACGCATTTAATGAAATGATTTATACAAATGTTTCATAAATTAATAAAGATTTAAGATTATTTTTGAAGAGCGTTGTTTTATTTCACAGTTTAAGATAACATTTGTGATGCCATTTCGTTCCTCTAAATATGCTAACTAAACACTCCTAAAATTCTGTAGCTAAGCAAAACATTTATCACCAAGGATAGTTTTTCGAGAGCCAGTAAGCACTGTCACTTCAAATGAAATTAAAGTCGTTAACACGTTTTTATTTCAACATTCATTGGATTGATGAATTCTCTCATTTATTTAAAAGGACATGTTTTGAATGTAGAAAGTCGTAAAGTTTTCAGTAGTTTCTACTGATATATCTTATTTATCTTGTTTTGACTTTTATACTAAACTGATTTTTCTATTTTTGAGTATCTTTTAAATATAACGATCTCATTTCTGTGCAAATACAAATCATCAATAATCGCTTACATGTTTGTGCATAAATAGCCTTTTCAGCACATGTAATGCTGCATGTAATATTTTTTGTTTTTGTTTTAAGCCTCGGTCTCACTTAATCCCGGCAGAGCCCAGGACCATCCCGGTAAGTTACCGGGGTGATCCGGGACGATCCGGGATGAAATTATTGTTGCGGTCACACTTACCCCGGCAGCACTACGGTAGTTCCCTACTAACCACCCAGGATGCAGAGCCCAGGTGAAGCTACGGTTCATGCCGGTGCTTCCCCGGTCGTTCCCGGATGACGCCGGAAGAGCCCCGGTTGACCCAGGCAGAGCCCCGGTCGATGTAGGCAGAGTCCCGGCAGAGCCCAGGACGATCCAGGCAGAGCCCCGGTAGAACCCCGGTGGATTGAAAACGCCCGAAAATGATAACATTGATACATAATTTTTATTTAATATAATATCTATTGTTCCAGAATAGTAATTCATGATGATTTTCTGAAAAATCCTTATGCCATACTGGATAGAAGGGAAATGGGAAGGCTTTTAATACAAACAAGTGCAATCATCGCAAATTGTCGTTATTCTTTTGAAATGATCCGGGCTTTGCCGGGGCTCTACCGGGATCAACCGTAGCTCTACCTTTATCCTCCGGGGCTCTGCCTGTAGTTACCGGGGCTCTGCCGGCATATACCGGGGCTCTACCGTAGCTCTACCGTAGCTCTACCGGCTATATCATACCCCGGACCATCCCTGGTTTGTGCCGGCAAAGCTACGATGCTTCCTAGGTGTAACCACGATCGTTCCGGGCAAAGCTAAGGATGAAGCCAGCAAAGGTATACCTTCCCGGATCACTCCGGACCACCCGGTGATATTAAATATTTTATTCAATCCGGTTTCGAATGCCGGATGTTCCCGGATCATCCCGGATCATCCAGGACGTTGCCGGCAGAGTTACGGATGCACCCCGGTTGTTCCCGGTCGTACACCGGTCGTTCCCGGATCACCCCGGACGTCTACCGGGGCTCTGCCGGGGCTCTGCCGGGATGTAAGTGAGACTGTAGCTTTAGCTACGGTTGATCCCGGTAGAGCCCCGGCAAAGCCCGGATCATTTCAAAAGAATAACGACAATTTGTGATGATTGCACTTGTTTGTATTAAAAGCCTTCCCATTTCCCTTCTATCCAGTATGGCATAAGGATTTTTCAGTAAATCATCATGAATTACTATTCTGAAACAATAGATATTATATTAAATACAAAATATGTATCAATGTTATCATTTTCGGGCGTTTTCAATCCACCGGGGTTCTACCGGGGCTCTGCCTGGATCGTCCTGGGCTCTGCCGGGGCTCTGCCTGGATCGACCGGGGCTCTGCCTGGGTCAACCGGGGCTCTTCCGGCGTCATCCGGGAACGACCGGGGAAGCACCGGCATGAACCGTAGCTTCACCTGGGCTCTGCCTGGATGATCCGGAGCGCATCCTGGGTGGTTAGTAGGGAACTACCGTAGTGCTGCCGGGGTAAGTGTGACCGCAACAATAATTTCATCCCGGATCGTCCCGGATCATCCCGGTAACTTACCGGGATGGTCCTGGGCTCTGCCGGGAGTAAGTGAGACTGAGGCTTTTACGCGTGTGTTTTCTGAAAATGGAATGTGCAAAATTCAAGTTTTTAAAATTCAATGATTACTAGAATAAGGTATAAGATGTATAATCGACAATGTTTCAAAAGTTATCTTAAACTTAGAAGTGTAAAACTGTATCATAATCTTAACAAAAATACAGAAAAAAAAACAAAACAAAAGTTTACCGTCTTGTTTGAAAATGAGCGACGTTTTTAGTTAAATTGTTGTATATGTATCAGTTATAAAGAACAGCAATAAAAACAACATACTTTAATCGACTCAAAAAATGTCTGAAATCGGGAGATTGCTACGTGTGCTTGCTATACCATAGCAGCTCTCGAACATTTTGGAATTCAATGTCGGTTTTAGGGAAATTCTACAAGAAGATTATCACATCATGTGATATACCTGGAAATTCCGGGTACCCTGCAAAAAAATCATGGAATGGCACTAACGTGTCACATTGAAGGTTCCATGATAACCGCCGTATGAACACATCTGCGGATGTGGACGGTAACTTGCACATTCGTTGCTGGGTCGTGTTGGTGTTGCGTTCATTGAACCCGCCTTTCCTTGCTGTTCTTGTTTGTCATCCATGAACAGACTCAATCAAACCGAGTCTGCAAAGTTCTTTAAGGGATTCTTTATTTCAATTATAGGTTCCAATCCTATCTTTTTTATAAAATGAGTCATTTTCATAAAATATGTGCATAATGATATTTAAATACTGGTATTGACCTTACATATTTAATGAAACGTATTTTACTTCTTTTTCATACATGAAAAATTATTTTTTCGTCACACAGATAAAGATAAAAAAAGTGATGCTATTTCGTTTTGCTAAATATTCTAACTGAACTCTCCTAAAATTATGTAGCTTAGCAAAACATTTATCAACAAGGATACTTTTTCGAGAACCAGTATGGAAACTGCGAACGCCTTGTCGCTTCAAATGAAATTAAACGACGTTTGGAAGTCGTTAACACGTGTTTTACTTTAACACTAATTGGATTGATGAATTCTCTGATGTATTTAAAAGGACAAGTTTTGAATTTAGAATAGGTTAACTATCCGGATCCAATTAATTTATTGATTTTAGGTGGTAAAACTACCTTATTTTCCAGTAATTTTGCGCTAAAACGTTAAATTAAACAAACCGAAAATATTTCTAAATTAGTTTCTTTTTATTTTGAAAAGTTGAACAGTCTAACGTTCGTTCCAGGCTTAATCCTGTAGTTCATCTTTATCCATTTCTTACAGATTACAAATAGAACTACCTTCATGTACACTTCATCAGTATCGTCTGCAACTATCTTCATGTACACTTCATCTGTATCGTCTGCAACTACCTTCATGTACACTTCATCTGTATCGTCTGCAACTATCTTCATGTACACTTCATCTGTATCGTCTGCAACTACCTTCATGTACACAATACCTGGTTTGAGTGAAGTGACACGGAAGTGGTGATATTTTGAGATGTTCTGTACTTCTTTTAATCTGTCTCCGAGGAACATCTAACAGCACTCACTATATGAAACGCGCTGACTTCTGCGCTACTTCCGTGACGTGTTGGAGAGTACGCAGATACAACTTCTTTATTTTTCCAAATCCGGCGTCGATTCAGCACCTGCATATATAAAGTTAGAAAGTAAAACCAATATAAGGGTGAGGTAAACCTCATATTTCCAAGAATTTTACTTTTGTCTAATTAATATTAAAGGCACTCAACTTAGATATGGTCGAATGTCATAAAAAAGTAAATTTTCCCGAACCGACAATTTTTGTTACCTGTGTGTAAATGACATTTAACCAGAATCAGTGATACATTGATATATGCGTTCTATTACGGAATGCCGTTAGGGCCATCGCCTATGAATGTGTTGATTTGAAACGCAATAGTCGCTAGTACGATGGTGAAAACTCGAAATCACGAAACTACGATGGCGAAAACGCGAAAGTACGATGATGTAAAGGCGATAGTACGATGATGAAAGCGCGACAGTACGATACTACGATGATGAAAACGCGATAAACCATCGTGTTTTCACCACCGTACTGTCGCGTTTTAACCATCGTAGTTTCGTGATTTCGGTATTCCGGAATGCCGTTAGGGCCGTTAGGGCCATCGCCTATAAATGTGTTGATCTGAAATGCGATAGTCGATAGTACGATGGTGAAAACGCGAAATCACGAAACTACGATGGTGAAAACGCGATAGTACGATGATGAAAACGCGATAGTACGATGATGAAAACGCAATAGTACGATGGTGAAAACGCGATAGTACGATGATGAAAACACGACAGTACGATGATGAAAACGCGATAGTACGATGGTGAAAACGCGATAGTACGATGATGAAAACGCGATAGTACGATGATGAAAACGCGAAAGTACAATGATGAAAACACGATAGTTTATCGTATTATCATCATCGTACTGTCGTATTATCGCGTTTTCGTTATCGTACTGTCGAGTTTTCATAATCGTACTGTCGCGTTTTCACCATCGTTGTTTCGTGATTTCGCGTTTTCAATATCGTACTGTCGAGTATCGCGTTTCAGATCAAACCATTCATAGGCGATGGCCCTAACCGCATTCCGTATTCTATAGCCTTGAAATTCGTTTGAAATAGATAGTTTCTCCAATTTCTTTGAAAAAGCGTTTCAACGCTTATCAATTTGCAAATCTGTAAATTCTGTCTAAAAATAACGGTCATGTGAAAAGTTTCAGAATGAAAAATGCATTTTCTTGCGTAATTGTTGTTAACGGATTGGTTATATTGTAAATTATTGTCATTTTTGTAATAATATTGAGATTTGTGTAGAAATGTGTTTACATGTTTTTTGGAAACCAAATTGCCTGTCGGTCATCAGTGGAGTTCCTTAAATGAGAATAAAGATTTGATAAGAAGTGTGTTTGTCATTCATGCGCATGTTTAATTTGCACTGTTAAAAAGCTTATGTACATCGACGTTATTTACATCTTTTCTAAATAATAAACGAAATCGTTTATCAGAACAATTAAAACTCAAATATAAAATTATAAAAATTTCTTAAGAAATGTAAAATCGCTTGTCTCAAGTCAGCACAGGTGACGCAGTGGTAATGGGCTAAAATCTATTTTTAGAATGATCTATTTTTAGAATAACGTTATTTGCAGACCAAGGTGGGATGAGGTTTCTCAAATGTAATTTACGACGTCGTGAAAAATAATGAAGAAAACTAATGATATTTGAATCGAGAAATATTCCGACAAAACGCAACAATTACTTATGTAAATAATAAGAAAATTTAAACATGAGCCAAGCCAATTAAAACGCTATTTCAGTCATAATGTGAGTGATGGCCTGTGGGTGATATGGATTTTATTTCTCTGATATAACTCAGTTTTCACTGGTTAGCGTTAAATAGATAGAGAATATTTGCTAATTGTGAGTGAATACGCTATATATCCCAAATAAAATTGCAATATTTTCTCACTTCTATTTGTAGTTAATATATAGCATATTCACAAAAAACTACATTACACATATTCTTTTTATTTAATGCCTACAAAGTGAAGAAAACGGCAATTTTCAATTGTTTTCAACAACGGCGTGAAACGCGTTCAACTGCTGCGCGGACTGCTGCGCAGTACGTAAATACAAGTTATTTTTAATTTATAGTCACAATTGCAGCGTTATAAGAGAAATATTGACATTTGAATTTTAGAACAGAACGCTACAATCACTTAATATGGAAATTTACAAACTTACGGAATAATGAATATTTAAACGTTCGCAGTAATCTCCTACGCAGTGATCTCCCCTTATCAGTACTATCTAGTTCTAGCGTGAGTGATTTACTGTGGGTGATATGGATTTTATTACACTGATAATATGAGGTTATTATACATTGTTGTGTCAAATATAAAATATGGTAAACAAGATCAGCAAAGAAAGGTGGCGTTCAATAAGTTTTACAGCTATGTACGAGTCCAATAGAACCAGCTAGGGTATTGTGACTCAACAATGTATATCACACTATCAATGTTATAACATTTTGACAGAACTTTGTTTCTTTGTGTACTATATGGATTTTAGATGTATTGTTTGGACTTGCAAAATAAAAAACGAGATTGTCTAGAGTTTAATATGCATTTAATATAGACTCTTTGGACTGTAAAAAGGAAAAAGAGGCTTGATTGAGTACAATATGCATTTGACAAGGATTATTTTTTACTCTTGAAATGAAAATGAGGCTAAATTGACAATATGGAATAAAATTATATTCGTTCTCGTAGACTAACGAAAGTGTCGAATATTTACCGTCATTTTACGAGATGTTTACGATGCTTCGTAAATAACGAACTCCTAGTGACAATCAGAAAAAAATGCTACGGTGGTCTTACGTAAGTGTTAGGACGTCGTAAGGGATACGAGGCTTTCGAGACATCCAACTCAGAAAGCTTGAGTTATGAGCCCCCCTAATGGGCACTATAAGGAACTATAAAATTGGCAACATAGGTCAGTTATATACCTTAAAAGGCACAAGAATGCAAAATTTAAACAAAAATTACCGTATGGTTTACGAGATATGGAGATTTTTCTTAAGTAAAAGCTATTAGAAGGGCTCTTTTTCAAAAATGAGAAACTCTAAATATCCCTTTTTTATAATCATTATGAAAAAACGTTTTCCTATAGAACATTTTAAAGAAACAAGTTCAGCTAACAAATGACCCAGCAAAATTATTGTTTTTACTCAAAATGTTTGAAATATGTATATAAATGTTACCCTTCCTCACCCTTTTAAGTAGTTGTTTGATCATTTTTCTACTTGGAGGGCGCGATTCAAAATATCCCTAACATTTACTCGAATTAGGGTCTGTTTTCAAAGTTTGTATAAATTTTCTTAAAAGTATATTGATTGCGCTTGTCAAATCTAAAGTACTTTTAAGTCTGGTTTTTATTTTATTAGACTTTGAAAATATCAAGTACCATATTTGGTAATAAATTAGGGAAAATTTATCTAATAAATACCAATACTAATTTCATAATTAAAACGAAATGCTTTTTTCTTCTCAAGAGTGATCTGAGAGACACAAATAAAGTTCAAATAAAAAAGAGAAAGAAAAAAAAGTTGCCTCTTCTGGGGCTTGAACCCGCGCCACTCAGTTACAATGCAGTTGACAATTTGAATACTCTTCAAAGTGGAGGTAATGCATTAAGTGGATCATACCTTAAAGGGGAAGCGTTCTCACAAATAGCGTAATTTAGTAATGTCGCAGCACGGTGGATTCGTCGTTTATACTTTTATTTCTTTATTCGCAGTATATCTTTTTTTTTATCGAAAACACGACTGTGTGATTAATAGCGGGATCAATTGAAATTACACCATTCTTGAATATACTGTAACTGTATACGGTCCTATACGCTGATGCAGTTTTGTTCAATGCAAAACAGTACCCCTTTAAATAGATGACTACGTTTTTTTAAACTGATTTTTTCCTGTGCTTTTTAGTCTGGTTCCATGTTATTATGTCTCAAAAAACTAACTCATTATAGGAAATCAACCAGATAAGCAGTCTATTATTTGTTTACGGAGATAAGAAAATATTTTTCGTGGAATGGAAAAAAAATGTAAATAACCAATGTTTTACATATGTATGTGAATGTTTTCATTTACTTTGCAATAATTTTTAATACTCGCGAAATTAATCGTGCTATTCCGCAGAAAATCATTCGTCTCACTCAAAATCATATAACTTAAGGCTCTTTTTCCTTACTTTCTTTTTTTCATTACTTTCTTTTTTTAGCCTGGTCTTGTTGTTCCCGGTTTACAAACATTGCTTTTGACTTTTCCATGAATTCCACGTATAGTTACTTTCCTTTCTGGCTGATGATATTTCAAGGTTACCTCTATCTTGTCATTATCACTCTTGGCAAGCTTAATATCCTGTTTACAGTCCTCACAGGTTTTACACACATCCTTCTTCAGCGAGGCTATTTTTATATGGGGCACACAGTTTTCCCATATATCTATAAATGTTGATAAACCAGCGTGTAACGTAGTCAGTGAGAAAAAAAAAAGAAAGGCACTCGCGAGAATCGAACTCATGAAAAAATGGAATATCAATCCGCGACGCTGACCACACGGCTATGTAGTCGAGATGTTTACATATGGTAAATATAATATATAACATAATGTAATATATCAATATTTTGTACTTGCAAAATATATTTCAATGAAGTGCCTGCCCGCATGATTTTGTTCGCTTAATTTTGTTTGTTTGTAAGTTTTCTTTATTTAGGGACCGGGTGGGAGGTGAACACATTACGAAACTATCAATCGTTTTCATAAAGTTTAAGGCCTTTCTTAAGAATAAATCTTTCAACGGAAAAGGTTTGTACATGAGGAATAATGAAAAAGTGCAACATCCCTCACGCCCCTCACCCTAGCACCGGATAGTGTGGTACTCACTTTTCAATACTTAAAAGTGCTAGAAGAACGGTACTCAATTTTCAATTTTTATAAGAAGAGCATTCTTTTTAGATTTTGAAAGATAGTGCAAGAAAAGGGGTCATGGGTCTGCACGGGAGAAATCTTAGATATTTGATGTGTTACAATCTATCATGTAAAAATACTTCGCTGCCATCTTTCTACGTCATCATCAACTTTGACGTCATATTTTTCAGCATAATTAATGGAACGATAACGGCAGTTTATGCTTGGCTCGCACAAGATAGTAAGTGTGAGAGACTCTTTGATTATCATCTTCTTCGAAATTTAATGGTGTATGTTTGTTATATAGGGTATGGAAGTAAAATAACATATAACAATACTGGGAATTTCTTATTGAAATAGAAAATCTTTGATAAAATTTATCATAAAGAGGGTGTATAGCCATAAATGGGTAGTCGGGATCGAAAAAGATATATAGAGATCACGGGAATTGACCACTACCATATCGCTTTCTAAAAAGCCGTAACCATATCCCGGCAATTGGCCACTTATCATAGGAGTCAAAAGTTTTTTATCAGTTAAACACAATGAATCGGCAATTAACCATGAAATGTTAATATTTTGACGTAATTATAAAGCATGTATTGAATATTTAATTCTATTCACAATAATTTGTCGTTTTGCATACGACATAAATCAAAAGCAATGATACAATTTCTGCATTAAAAATCTTTATTACTATTTCTTATTTTTTAGCCTTTATAATTACGACAAGCACACCGTCAACACAGATATAGATTATTACGTTCCCTATATATCTTATATGTTCTCAGATCCCGGGCGCCCCAGAATTCCTCAATATTCATCTATTTTTAGAAGAATAATCTTTTGGGATCCGTTGTTTTTCATGAATAAGTCTAGAGTTAAGGTTTTCAAATGAAACACATGGATCAAGCATATAAACATGAAATGTTTAATTTAATGTACATAAAACGAAATAAATAAAAAAAGAACATCAGCCACTTTATAGCATATACATGTAATGTATGCACCTATTATTATTGTTCGAAAAGGACAGGGAACATTTTCTTAAAATTTAAATAACAACATTCGTAAGCAATAAATTTCAATGATTCACACAAAGAATGTCATTTGAACGAAATGTACATGCAGTTTTTGCTGCTTGTTTTAGATTATAAAGTTGTACAGTGTAAATATATATGTTAAAAATAATTGGCGGTTAAAATGCAATTTTGTGTATGAAAAGGTTAATTGTGTTCTTAAATTACAAAATAAATTAATATAGCACCTGAAGGGGGCCTTTGAATTACATAACTACAGAGATGTACAAGACACTATTTAAATATGACACAATTAATTGTCGCATTATTTAGGTATTCATAGTCAAGTTAAGCCGAAGTATTCAGTGTTTTCATCGCTTTGATCTATATTGCAGTGTTAATGATCGTATTATTCTCTTTTATCATCAAATTGATTTCATTGACAAGTTTCTCATTGAACTTAAAATGTTTCATTATAAATTATAGCCTGTTTATTTGCTTTAAATGTCTGAAATCGGGAGCTTGGTATGGGTGCTTGCGATACCATAACAGCTCTTGAAAATTTCGGAATTCAGTCTCGGTCTCAGAAAAACTCCACAAGAAGATTATCACACCATCTGATATACCTAAGAATACTGGTTACCCTCCAATAAATTACAAGGGTATATTCAAGTAACAGCAAAGTTATCTATAACAATATTACTTAAATCGAGTAATATTCTTTTTGACGATATTTGAAAAGTCACGTGGTTTGGCTACCAGTAGAGGTGTTAAAATTTAATTGCAATACCTTTTATGTAAGCGATTAAAGTAATATAATGTATATAGGACTTTCAAAAACACTTATTATTCAGAGCGGGCGCTATGGTGCAGTGGTAACACTCTCTGCTTACCAATCAAGGGGTCGTGAGTTCGATCCCCCGCTACTCCACTGAACGAATAAAATGACTACAAGACAGACAAAACCAGACGATGGAACGAAGACGAGGACCGATAATAAAATAACGGAGGACTGATGACAGAAAGACGAAGACATAGAGATGGACGGATACTAGGACAGATAAGAGATGGACAGAGACTAGGACAGATAAGAGATGGACGGAGACTAGGACAGATAAGAGATGATAAGAGATGGACGGATACTAGGACAGATAAGAGATGATAAGAGATGGACGGAGACTAGGACAGATAAGAGATGATAAAATATGGACGGAGACTAGGACAGATAAGAGATGGACGGAGACTAGGACTAATAATAGATGGACGGAGACTAGGACAGATAAGAGATGATAAGAGATGGACGGAGACAAGGACAGATAAGAGATGGACGGAGACTAGGACAGATAAGAGATGGACGGAGACTAGGACAAATAAGAGATGGACGGAGACTAGGACAGATAAGAGATGGACGGACACTAGGACAAATAAGAGATGGACAGAGACTAGTACAGATAAGAGATGATAAGAGATGGACGGACACTAGGACAGACAAGAGATGGACGGAGACAAAGGACAGATAAGAAATGGAACGAAGACGAGGACCGATAATCTGATAACAGAAAGACGAAGACATGAACTAATAACAGATGGACGAAGACGTGGACTGATAACAGACGGTCGGAGACTAGGACTGAGAACAGGTGGACGGAGACTAGAACTGAGAACAGACGGACGGAGACTAGAACTGAGAACAGATGGACGGAAACTAGAATAGCTGGACGGATACTACGACTGCAAACAGACTGATGGACAGACACTAACCGGAGACTGGGAAGAGACGGACGGAGACAAGGACTTGGAACAAACAGACGGAAACTAGAACAAACAGACACAAGGACTGGTAAAAAAAGGACGGAGACTACAACAGACGGACGGAGACTAGGACTGGGAACAAAAGGACGGAGACTACAACAGACGGACGGACACAAGGACTGAGAACAGGCGGACGGAGAACACACGACGGAGGCGAGTAAAACAGACAGTAAAATACATCACCTGAACAAGAAAGAAACAAAAGAGACTTAATGAAACAAGACAAAAGACAATATAATAGAAGATACAGAAAAGAAAACACTTAACAACGTTCTAGACAATAAAAACTGAAGACAACAATATCACAGACCACGCGGAACTGAAAACACAAAACAGTACACTGTTTACAAAACAGAAAGCCACAACTTGGCATAAACTGACAAGAACACACTAGAAACAAACGCGGATAGCAGATAGCAGAATAACGGAATAAGAAACAACGGTACATTTGAGGACGAGATACTAACAGAGCAAAATTCTATACACAAGGATTTAACAAAAACTTCCTTGATACATATCCGCATTCTATGTATATAACTCTAGATATATTATTGAGTTTAAATAAATACCCCGTTCAAACACAAAAAAATTAAACTTGCAAAAGAAATTGTTCTAGTTACAAGTTGCCAATATTTTATTTTCTGAAGTTTATTTGGTTTGGTTTACATATTGCTTGTTTTAACAACGAAAAGATGCCAAGATACACACAAAAGGTTGGCAAGTTTTAAGGAAACAGACAGTGTTTCGTGTAAAATTTGCTTTGAACTGCTCATTTCATTTTTACAGCATTTTAAATGTCAGCTTAACAAAGAAAAATATTGACATAGCTTTTAAATATCTTTCATTTTATTGCGTGTTTATCGGCATTGACAAGATGAGTTTATGATTAAATGCATGATTTTTCTGAATAGGTATATGAAATTTTAAATCTACACATGTATATGATATATTCTTGAATGAATAAACATTTAAAGGGTGGACGAATTGATATATTATTTTATCTGTAAGTTTGATTTATATCAACACGTTTATCAAAAGAAACGATATATGCACATGAACAAAAATTATAAGGTTTTGATTGATTGACTGATTAATTAATTAATTGATTGATTGATTGGTTAGTTGATTGATTAATTATTAATTGATTGATTGAGTAAGTGAGTGAGTGAGTGAGTGAGTGAGTGAGTGAGTGAGTGAGTGAGTGAGTGAGTCATAAATTGTGTATTTCACAAAACATTTAAATATAATATGGTCCAAAGCAATGGCAATAAATCACAAATACAACAACAGATTCGATGATATTGAGTGTGTTTATGTAAAATATCGCTTATTGCGTTTAAATAACCTTAGTTTAGAACTGTTTTGTTGTGAAAGACATGCTTTATATTAGACCCCCCCCCCCTCGAAAAAAAAACACAAAAAAACCCCCACAAAAAACACCGTTTGTCTTGGTTCATATGGATTGTAAAACATGGTAGATACAATCGATTAAATAAGAATGAACAACCAATTGTTTCTGTGAACGAAAATATATGTTTGTTTATATCTTTATCTTTTTATTTTGTTAATAATTTTAATATCAAATCTAGAAAAAGAATGAGAAAATAAGATTTCGTTGTAATCTAGATTTTAAACTTTTGCACTTTGCATCATCAAAACCAGTGAAAGTATAAAATAACAACGACAGTAATGTACATCAGTTTTGGGCTCCACGGTTGCTTCATTTTGAAATATATCAGTCATCGAAATTTATTCTTACATGTCATTGTAAAGTTTTTCTTGTCTTTATTTTGACTTATAAATATCTAAAAATACGGAAGCATTAGTCACAAAAAATATATGAAAATTGTAGTCTCGGTTTTGTTGATCTGTACATGAGGGATAATGAAAAGGTGCATCATCTCGCATGTTCCCTAGCACCGGCTTGAGCGGTCCTCAATTTTCAACATTAAAATATGATGGAATTAATGATTCCGAATGACTAAAAAAATATAACAACACTGAAATCAAGTACGGGAACACTTTTTATAGCTGCATACGTCATTTGACATCTGCTGTTGTGGTATATAAATATCTGGAAAACACGTGATCCCTCTGAAGCATTTATCGCAATAAAATTACACGAAATTATATTTATTTAGTTATGCTAAGCAAGTGAACGATTAGTGATGTTATAAAGGTGACAAAAGTTCCCTTAGAATTCGACCAAACATCTCTTGAAAAATGCTAATATGTTGTGAAACTTTGGCGATTTTACAAATGACAGGAACAGAAGAAAAAATGAATAAGTAAATAATTAATTTTGTTGACATTCTTAGCTCAAGTCTTGACATTTTGTACAGATTTTTATCAATATCCACCAAATTATTTTTGAATGTATTTAATCACCTTCTCATTCAAATCTATTAGAGTAGATGAATTTCTCTCGGACGGAACTGCTAATGAAAATAATTTTGTCAGCTCCTTTAATTTCACAAATTATAGTTTATATTTGAAAGTCTAAAGAATGTGTTTTTGCTTTTTTCCAAATTATTATTTTCTTCTCCAAAATGGATGTTTGCTACGGATACATTAAGAACACAATCAATGATAGCATTCATAGAATTGTATAAGGTATGATTTATCTATAAGGAAAGCTACCTTTGCTGTCTTAATTATTAAATCAATTTAAATGAGCCCCGGTTGGTAGTTTTATTAAAATTCATTTATAAGGAAGCTTTGATATTAATATTTCATCAAAAGTAAATGACAAAAAATGTACGGAACAATTATAAATCAGTAATGAATTTCTTTTAATTCATATAACGTAGATTAATATTCATCGGAAGCCCAGTTACCAATTATGCCGTGGTTTTCTCTCTTAAGTAATGATAATATGCATAAAAAAGAAACAATACCGGATTAATATTAAAAGGATTGGCAATTTTGAACGACACAGAGAAACGATTTACAAGCAATATGCATATATATGTCAATCTTGTGAAAATAAACACAAAACAAGTATTCCGTTAGGAAATAACTATTGGGAACCAGTGGGCTTCTCTCGAAAGATGCCTACATGTTGGTAATACGAATAAAAAATCACATTTAAGAAATTGATGGTATGTTATAAAAACTTAACAAACAAGAATTGCTCTGTAGAAGCTTTTAAATTACAAAAGAATGATGTTGTTTTCTTGAGGTTTTTTCTTCGCCTGGAAATAAAATTTGTAATTTTTTACTTTATATTTAATTGATCTCTACCATTTAAAAAGGGCATAAGGAATATGTATTATTGCTGAAAATGCAGAAACAATACTAAGATTATGTTGCTGTGAATTGCAATCTAACATTATTTCATATGGAATTTAAGAATAAGGGATAATGTTTGACACGTCTATCACTGACTTGCATGTTTTGGTAATACAACAAAAATTAAGACAAAAAACATTATTCGATTTTTCTCGTGCTGTTTTATTAAAATAAGGAAACAAAACTGTGAAAAGCTTACGTTGCAATGTATTTTTCTAATAATACTTTTCAGTCCCTGCAAAAAGTAACAAGGTATCTTGTTTCATCAAGGAAATTGGCGTCATTGTTTGGCATGTGCTTAATCAATGCCTACTTGAAGTAAGATTGCTACCTTATTTCGATCGAACGTTCAATAATGTAACAGAACTAATTAATTACACTGGATAATATTTAAAAAAAATCGTCAAGTATCATATCTGGGTTAAGTGACTGGTTTTAAACTTTTAATGTTAAACGTAATTGCAGTATTGTTTTTTTTAATGGCTAAATTTTTGTGAGCAAGAATATGTAAAACAATTGTTTAACACTTAACATCCTGTGTCTCTAAAGTCAAGTTTTGTCCAATATCAAGTTTCGGGATATCAAAACGAAAATAAAATGTTAGTCAGTCTAGCTTGTAGAGACTAGTTAGACTGAAAGGACCTGCACTTAAGACTAATACTGTTTCCAATATTCATCATGTTCGTGTATAAATGTTGAATTCTGCTTAAGCCGATGCTAGAGGCGTGGACGGTAACTTTTCGTTTACCTTCCATAAACAGGCTGAATCAAACAGAGCTTGTATCATTTTCAATTTTGCCGTTTTGGACGTTCTTTAGGGATTTAAGAATTCATTAAGAATAGATATGTAAACGAATATGTCAGTTTTGTTGCATTACCATTTACATCCGAGTGCATTGTTAGATTATCTAATCACAAAATTATTAATTATGAAAACCAATCATATGAAAAGGATTAAGGTAATCCTTAAATTACATTACTATTGTTGGGATGGTATCGAAAAAGACACAAAGACATACATCAACAATGTATACTCAATTCACAAGGATGTGGACAAAATCATGCTCAATCGGTCGATATGGTTACCAGTTTTTTATTTGTTTTACAATAAATTGCATAATTTATGCTCAATGGCACATGTATACATATCTTGTTGTGCACTACTAGACGTTAAACCAAAAACAGTAAAAATCCCTTCTCTTTACATCATGATAATTGAGGATGATATATATCATTATCATTGTAATCGTATTAGTGTCTTGCTACAAGATATGGAAACAGTGAAACATTTAGGACTGTTATTAACATTTATTTTTTCTTGAAACGCAAAATTCAAATTTGGAACTCCACTAAGGTCTAAACGCCTGAAAAAGATATAATTTTTATAGAAATACTTTAATGTTTGCCAATGGGTAAAAATGATATCGAGGATGTCCGATTGTGAACGGTTTAAGAGTACACTTTCCAATAAAAAGATATGTATACATTTACAGCATCAATTTACCTCTTCCAAGAGAAATATGCATATTTGTGCAAATCTTAAATTTAAAGCAAAGTAACATAAAATATTATCAGTCATTTTTTTGTTATAACAAACACAAGATTCTAAAATCCTAAAGTTCATTTCTGTTGGATTAATAAACAAGCTTATAAAATGAAGATTTAATCTATCATGTATTGTCAACAAGCTTATTTCTTTTAAATGATATACTGTGCAAGATAATGATTCTAATCAGCAATTGTCTGCAAAAGAAACAAAATAAGCTTGTATTAAGTCAGCACAACAAAAGGTTAACGCATGTCACAACTCAATATAATGTTTAGTAGCGTTATATATTTTTAATCTTTACAAGAATCAAGATATGATTAAAATGTAAAATGTATTTAATATAGCACCTTGTTATAATATTTTCATTCAATTTTGCTAGACGAAATTGGGGCTTCGATTCGAAAAATTAGAATTGAAAAACCTTTATAACTACTTTCTTCTAATGTTAATAACAAATCTTAATAAAGCTTACGTGATATTTTTGTATTCAAATATTGCACACAGCGCCAATAAAAATTTTAACTTTTGTACCACACAGTTGCATTGTTACATCCCGCTATGTCAATTCAAACAGACATCTTTATTTTCGCCTGACAAGTTCAAACTAAAAGTCAAATTTGAGTAACAATTCACCTTGTTAAGGGATAATTTGTTCGTTATTCAAATCGAGCAAACGTGATTGACAATTCTTAGTTCGAACAGATTTTGTCGTCAATTTGTACCTCTCTAATAGCAATACACATATTTAAGAGTAATCCTAATGAAGTGATTTGTCCCCACGAAGTGATTTATTTAATGCTTGTTAACAAGTTCTGGTGTAACCTTATGTGACAAATTTTGCTTACTACTTTGCCATTTTTCTAATAACAAAAACCAAGGTTTAATGCATAACACAAGCTATGAAATACTTCCCATTGTTCACGGATATGTCATAAATTTGAACTAAACAATTTAATCACATTTTTCTGTGTACGACACATTTGATATAATGTATATATAAAATGAAGCCAACCGTTTATTTGTGAGAATAATATAAGTGTCAATGAAACAAATAAGTAAGAAATTATTCGCTTGCTTATGGAGGCTAAATGATTTTCAGTTAACATAGTTCAATCATCATTGAGTACACAATTGTTTATTTTCTTACTGAAAACAACTTTTAAAACATTTTACATGACCTGTTTTTGTGACCGCTCCGTTACCAAAATTGACAGGAAGAAAACTTGGAACGCCGAGAATTCATATTATAATACCTTTTATTAAAAAACAATTCTATAAATTTGGTGCGTTGATGTACAGTTGATTTGAAACATAAGCATATCTGGTTTAAATGACACATATAAAAAGTACTCGAAGTCAATATGTTGACTTCATTTTCATGTTGTTTCCCTGCTCGTTATATCTTTCTTTATTTAACAACTTGTTTCAACGAACAGAACATAATCTAGTATGAATAAAGTTGATTGATTTGGTCCGCTTAACAATCTCCTTGTTAGAAGCTAAATTTCCTTGTAATTCAGTGGAAAGAAAATTTGAGAATAAAGATGGCATAAAGCCTTTTCCTGTCAATTTGTAGGCCAGTAATGAACACTTTTGTACCATTATGTGAAGTTACTCTGTGATTTACTTAATTTGCACTTCAAAAACTGTAACAAAATGATTGATATCAGTTTGAAGATAACAGCAACTTATTTTGTGGATTTATTTTGTAATTAACTAAAATACTTGTGTCAACAACTAGTTTAAAAAAGAAAGAAAGAAGAAAGAAACTACTTGACACATTTATACTTTCGTATCTAGAACAAAGTATTATAAATTAACCTTGATAGACCTAGAATAAAACATAAATGCATCTTTAAAGCGCTAAGATATGCATTAAAATTAGAATCAGACATAAAAGACCTAAGTTATAGCAAGAATTAATAAAGATTTGTCTTCAGACTGTTCCAATTAGTAAAATGTTGTCAAGACTTAGTGTAAAATGAAATTATTTAACTTAGCTTTGGGTAACTTAAACTCTACAAAAATATGTAGAAATGTCTCTGACTCCATTTGTATCGGGGTAGAGTTTTTATGATAAAATTAGTTATGTTTGTCATAATTTGGATAATACATCTAAAAATTGGCTGCCTTTCGAATACATATACATATAAAGATAAAATGTGTTTCTTAAGTTTAATTCACTATACATTTAATAATCTTGCCACTTTCATATTTAAACCTGAGCAAAACCGTTTAAACATTATTTAAAAAAAACAACAAAAAAACCCCCAAAAAACCATGTAATTCATGACGAGGATCAGAACAGTTTCGAAAGGAATTCATTTATATCTTACAGTTCAAGACGGCTTATAATATTAAGTTACAAAAATGTTTTTATTCTACGAGTATAAAGCTTTCAAACCCATAGTGGACAAGGCGCTAGCCGAAACTGATATAGGGTTGGCAGCTGTTTTTTATGTTCGTTGTTAAATGTTGCGTTTGTTTTGTTGTTGTAAGTTTGTATTGTTGTTTATTTTCATGTTGCTTTTTTCTTTTTTTTTTCTTTTGTTGTTACCGTTGTTGTTTTAAGCTCACACATAATATGCATAACAAGTTTTAAACACATACCTGCTTAAGTAACAATATCAAAACTTCGACTCTTCTTATATCAATCACATTATTATGAAATATAAGAAAAGAAAAAATCTAAAATTGATCAGTATTATGTTGCAACGGCTAGCCTTTCTGTCTGTAAGCAAATAGTCAAAGTAAATACAATTGATATTTGAAGTGAATGGAATTATTTGTTCTATTTTCACCCTTCAATAGATGGTCTGGTTTATTTCCTTTGATTATTTTCATCTCTTTCCATTACATTGTCTAGTCTGTTTATACGTGTTTTTTTTTCTTTGCATCGATTCTAAAAAGTACATAAATTACCATTTGTGGAAACGCTTCTAGACTGACTGGAAGCAGAAAAAATGGCTGTGCCGTGTATATCTTGTTCTGCTCTTTGCTGATGTTTGTACTCAACATTATCTAAATTGAATCAACTTTATTTACAATGCATTTGTCTAGAGACCAGAAGCCAGTTGTTTTAGAATTATTCTTTTCTTCTGTATGTAATTTTATAAATAACCATATCTCAAACAATGAACACAATATTTGAAAATAAAGACATTTTACAAAGGGGGCCTCTGTTTCGGAGTGATTAATGTTTCTACTTTCAACGCATGTGGGTTCGACTCCCGTCAAGTCGTGTTAGAAGGCTTTAAAGATAGCTCTCGTGCCAACATAATGACCATAAATATGTCGGTGTGACCTGAATTCAACAAAACAAATGAAACATAAAATATACTTTATCAGACGTGCAATTTGCATTTTTTCACATTCTGGTTAGAATTCAGTTGAATAACGGTACTGTAAATATCTCTTTTACTTAAACTGTTTAAAGTGTACAAAAGAAATTTTGAATCAAAATGAGACTTAAACCTGCATCAGAAAAGAAAACATAACTTACATAAGAAATCAAATAAAAGAAAAAATGAATATAGTGTAAAAACAACATATAAAAATTCTGATCACATATAATCATTCGCACGTTCTATAGCAAAATATCATATTCTTTAGGCGTGACAGAGTCTGAAACATGAATATCCTAAATGGTTTAAGTATATTTATTAACCAAGCTTCTTTAAATAACATCATGTAAATGTACATCTGCCAAAACTGCCAGCCAAAAACTATAAATGATTGAAGACTATTTAAGGTAAATTCGAAGGT
Source organism: Ruditapes philippinarum (assembly GCF_026571515.1). NCBI lineage: Eukaryota > Metazoa > Mollusca > Bivalvia > Venerida > Veneridae > Ruditapes > Ruditapes philippinarum. Next base: position 21,124 of record NW_026853873.1, read on the forward strand.
AATTAATTAATGAAAAATGATTTTTTAACAATATCAGGTTAATAAATATAAACCTATATATCAAGAAAAATCGATGTACATTGTTTATAAGTAAATGATAGTGACAGGCTTTCCTTACAGACTAAATAGACAGGCTCACCATTGCAACATTACACTGTTCAATTTGAGGGTTTAAAGGTCATAGATCACATACATTTGAAATTTTATACACCACACATGAATGTTTCATGTTGAAACTTCGGCAGGTATTTGTTTAAAAGCTTCTTAAGCATGAGTTGAAAAGAACAAAAGCAACAAGAAAAGAACAATATAAATACAAAAAAAAAACCACAAACAAACAACAAACCCCAAATTTGAGTAACCAAAAAAGGAAAACAACAACGAAACGAGATGATGTAAACTAACACTATCACCCCATCTTGCAACATAGATTAAAAAAAAACAAATAAAATTAAAACCAAAACAAGCACAGCAAAAATATCGAAGAAAAATGATATAAAAACATTAGAATCTGAGCAACATATTTATAACTAATAATTAGCAACAAAAGAAATAGACTAAACGGAAAGACAAAAAGATAAAAATGAATTTAAATCTACATTTTAGTTTATTCTTTGTTGTCATTTTATATGTTTGTACTTAAAACTTCATAAACAAATGTATTTATTTTGGTACGTTGTAGATATGCGTTAATTTTGAATAAGCATTTGTAATAGTTAATGTCTAAACATGTATTTATGTCGATAAAACACATTTAAAAAAGAAACACAAAAAAAAAAACACAAATACGCAATAACCCAGGCGACCTAAAATGTTAAACAGGAATCAGTTAAAACTTTTGAAATATTCTATTAACTGGGGACAGAAAACTGTAAACCGGGCATCTGTTTTTCCACTTATTAAATATAGGCTTTATAAAAGACGTTTCGAGACAGGTATTCGTTTTGTCGACAACACAAGTGTCATAGGCAAGTGATAAATCATATTAAAATGTTTAGATGTTTCAATCAAGATGCCAAGTATTTCTTAAGTTAGTTAAATTCAGAATTATATTTGAACCCTGAATGATAGGAAAGCATAGGAGCGATGACCTCGGGTGACTGACAAAAACTGAAAATGAAAAAAATGATAGGGATACAATATAAAGATTTCCTAAAGATATATAAATTGAGTTCTTTTTATCAAGTGCATTTTGATTAACGAAAAGTCCTTAGGTCACCTGAGATAATGATTTTTTTTGTAAAGCAGAATATGAAGTAGAAAACTATTCTATGCTACTTTCTTCAGTATGATTATAAACTTGTTACATGCTCTTAATTCATGACTTAAACGTTATTAAACACTCGTTTGACATTTTAAAAGATTTTTAAACATGAATATCTAATGCAGAACGTGCCTTAAGTTATTTCCAGGCAGATATAGTCACCTTTGGTATACTTGACAAACAGTTTTACTAATAAATACAGATTTTATGTTTATGTGCTGCTATAACCAGAGTCTTAAATTTGTATTTTGTACTAGACAGACCAGAGTAAATGTGACAACAATGCGATTAAACAAAGATTTTAGGAGCAAAACCAATATCCACAACACAATAAGCTTTTTCCCTTTTTTCCAAGTAATATCAATCATTTCCTAAAGCATGTAAAGAATATGGATTAAATTACGGTTTTGAAAAGTAAATGACATGTATCAATCATAAATCTTGTCACAAAATGAGTTTACATAATGATAGAATAGTGTTCTATACTGGCTTACAATTTTATGAATTTA
>NW_026853874.1:0-96724 GCF_026571515.1 Ruditapes philippinarum
AAAACCATTATTTTAATCGTAAGGGTGGTTTTTTTTTAAAACCATTTCTAAAAAACAGTAAACAATTTAAATTCATTTCTGAGGCAATGTTGTCCCCTTAAGGTCTTAAAAAAGGTAACAGTGTGATTATCAATTTATTTAAAAGTAAAAGGAATCACTGTTGTTTTTTTCTTAAATTTCATTTCTATACATGTTTTTCTTATAATTACAGACAAAGTAACTATTAATGCGAACAAACAGCCAAATTGGAATAAATAATATCACACTAACCTTACGCCATTTTCGAGGAAAGGATCTTCAGGAAGACCTTGTTTCTCAGCCATCATCCTGTCTTCTGAAATAAGATAAACAATTATTTAACGACAAATTTGTTTTGATGACATAGGAAATCTCAATCCATCAAACGGTATTTTACCATTTACCTAAAGTGACAGCATTCACCGGAACGAAATTTTGGCAGGAGACAAATGGTTAAAACTCAAATCTATATATTGCAGGAATTATTACAGCACAATAAACCACTTAAATACCTATTTACAAACCCTGTATCAGGTACATATGTCCTATATTAAAGCAGCGTATCATATAATAATGATCATATACATGTATTCTGTTCTGGTATAAACATAAATTGAATCATTTCGTCTATTTATCTATTTTTTATGATAACCACAATATTATCAATGCGTTAACATGCACATATCGTGAGTTTATTTCAACAATATCACAGCCAGTCCGCAACTATTTAATGAGTTAACGCATTGTTGCATTATAATTAACACGTTCATATGCATTGATCTAGTTTAAGCTGCCTAAATAGTTTGTTCTAAAATGATTAAAAGAACAACAAACAACAAATGTTTTGTATGTGAGATTGAATATGATACCAACTTGACCGCTTTATACGCTGTAGATGAATCTATGTCATAATATTTTTTTTTTAATATTCGTTTAAATGGCACATGATCCTTTTAAATGACAACAATACTCCCATTAATACGCAATAATCTGATAATGAATTATAATCTGGTGTTCAACAAATTGCCATGTGATACATTTCAGACTGATGCCCTGACAACAATATAATTTAATTTATGTTGAAGGTGGTAAATTGTCTGGTGCGGACGGGGAGAGTTTATCCGATAGCGGTAAAACGATAAAGAAATGATTTAGATTATAAATAAATATTTTTTCCCTATTTCGCAGTATTTAACCCTTACTTACTGGAAACAAAAAATATTAGCTTTTGGCAAATCTCTTTACCTCTACATTGAGTTCTGCTGGTCGGTGCTGGGGGGATGTGAGTAATATGGATACACTTTAACAGATTTTGCGATCTTGATATAATTAATAAAATATAAAACGTTATGTTTTATGCTCTCAAGAGATTTTCAAATTGTAGAATTTCTAACGAATGATTCAATTATAGTTCACAATTAAGTGATCTGCTCACTGATCAAAGATTTTTATTTTTTGCACGAAGAGCATATCAAGTATTATATATTTATTTGATCAATATTTGAGTTGCAACAATGATTGGATATTTCATATAAAAGTATGAGAAAAAAAATCAAGTTTCACAATTCGAAATTTATTGATTTAAAAAAACCTGTTATTTCCCAGTAATTCCTACAAGAAGTAAAGCTAAAATGCATATCTAAAGATTGCAAAACACTATTTTTTAAGCATGTACTACAAATTCGAGGTGATTGACGGAAGTGTTAAATGCAAGCTACCCGTTCGCCATATAGACCCACCTAAGCAGAAAAACCCAAAAATTCAGTATGGGAAAAGGGGTTTCACATTTAAAATTTTGATCTAAGTTTCTTTGAAAAGTTTCCCTTTGTATAACACTAGGGTTTGCGTTATTAAAACCCCTAAAATATCAATTTTAAAAATATGGTAAAGGGGTCATTTGTTTTTTCCCCGAATGTCTGTACGGAATTTCAAATTCCTACTAACATAATTTAAAAAGGATGATTTAAAATAGAAGTGATAAAAGAAAATTTAAATTTTCAATATAATTTTCAAAAACAAATATCATGAACAATTTTTAAAAGGGGAATTTTATTTTGGGAACGTACTTAATTATTTCCCCTCAGTTAAATAAATTAATATCTAGATACGATAGTTTTGCGAAGATTTTTCGCTATATTTCACATGTTGCGCAAAAGATGTTTTAAGACGTATGATCTAGAACAACTAGGACTTAAGCCATACGGAAGTAAGCCATACAATCAAGCACTATTACAATTAAATAATGCATATATGTTCAACGAAAGTATTGAACCTTTTAACAATTAAATATTTGGTGAAATATTTTTGTACCTATGATAAGTTTAAAGAAAAATATGTAATACTTTTTATAAACCCTCTTGAAATACATAATGATCTAATATTAATGAAATGAAAAAATATGTGATATATTTGAAAAAGAACTACATGTATGACATGTACTGGTACAAATATGTTACACAATTCTACATTTTTATATAATATCAACAAGATAACGTGAAAATAACATTGAATTCTATTTTTGTGCAGAACATACGTAATATAATTGATATCCCAGCCTTTATAAAAGAACATAAACAACACAATTTTTCAATATTTGAATCCAATATATAACAGTATGCTAAATAATTTAACGTATCTGTTTCAAACAGTTATCTAAATATATGAAAAAAAAACCCAAAACAATACAGTTATAACAAGAAAAAATATCAGTTATATAACAAATGCACTTACCATTTATTGTATATTAATGTCGAAGATAGTAGTTCAACAATCATAACATAAGAACTCTGTTTTTCATATCACATACCTTTATACAACAAGAGCAATATATTCCACTAGAAATATACCACAAACATATCATACACTGTTATGTTAGATAACGTAACGAATAAAACGAAGTAACTGATGGCATTAAAATACACGTCTTATCATTTACATGTCCTGTCATAATATAACAAGATTCTCGTGCTAATAACCGAGAAAACGTACGAGAAAACGAGGCAATGAGAAGTATAGTTTTAGTCGGATACCTTTGTAAATAATGCACTGTAAAATGAGGTAATGAGAGTAATTGTAATCAATTAACAATTGTTGTTTCACGTGCTTCGTGAGATGTTTCGTTGTAGATGATTTTTATCACGCTATTCATAATTGGCATGTAGTTTAATTATGTATGATTTTACATGTGTTCTAGTTTAATACCTTTGTTTCAAACTTGCATTTGTTTTCATTCGGAGAAAAAAGCCCCATGTGTTCACATTTCCCTCTTTGTATTTTGTTTTTGAAAATGTATAAATTGCAAGAACAGAAATAAAATATTTATATTTGATCTTTATCAGCTGCAAATGAAATCATCTATACAACAAAATACCAACAGTGGATTTATCTTGTAATATACAAAAGGAGAAGTATCTTTCAAAAAAGACACTCAGTAACCCTAGTTTTTTATCCCACATTTATTCAGTTCTTCACCCTTTATATCACCGGAAATCAAGAGTGAAAATGAGAGTCATTGGCCGAAAAAAGAAACCTGATAACAACATCATTTCAGATGTTCAATAAAAGCACGATTCGGTATTAGCCACATTCAAAACATTTTTCTTGTTTCAATTCATTAATGGTCATTTATAATGTAATTATCCAATATAAACGAATATAAAACTATTTTGACTTGAATGTTTTCAGTAGAAATAATCATACAAAAGTACATATTAGTAAACTAAAATTATGATGTTTGTTAATTTCCAATAAAGCGTATGGCACATGCGCGAAATTATAAACCAACAAAAATATCAACTGAATATTTTGCTGGGAATCTGTTTCTTTCTGTTTTGTAACATAATTAACACGCATTAAATAACAGAGACATTTTTGTTTTAATTTTCTAGTAATTTCCATTGGAATGTGAAAAAACACGACTGCACAATTTTTGAATTTCAAAATAACTGCCACACAATCCAAAACACCCGAAATATCTTCTTGACGTAACATGACGTAGCATTTTCCGTCCTGTTCCTTGTAGGCAACCTGTTACTGTTTACGTCAGAAATGGGATTTATTTTAAGATCTAAAGTATATTATATATTATATGAGATTTAATATTGTTTTATGTGACCATGATAAGGTAGCTACACGTATGTCTAATCTTGGTCTGAGATATCAGAATCATCTTTAACTGGCTCAAGTCTTACACTGTCTGTGACAGGTTGTGAAAATTTATGATCTCCAATTATCACTCTCTTTTTCTTTGCACACATTTCTTAACCATATTAATAATAGTCATTTAATTCTAAGTTACAACAAACTGTTCTGTATTTAAGAAAGTTTCACCCTTTGCATGTGCCGATTGTTTAAATGGTCTGCAAGTGAGCATTTTTATATCTCTCTCCTTGTTTGTCTGTTGGACAGATACTAGTTTATCAATTGATTTTTTATGATAGTAATTTTCAGTTTGCCCTTTTCCTTGCGGGAAACGTGAAATTCTGTCTGTCCGTCTGTCTCTCAAGATTAATTGTCTCTTCAAGAGTGTTTAATTTTCATAGCAAAATTTTCATAGCAAAATTTTCAGCTTATTGATTCAGGTACATTTGTACCTGCAAAACAGATCATCTGCTCTTTTTGCCATCACATTGTCTAGACTTCATTTATGCGTGTGTCCTAATATTGGAATTTCTGAGCTTTATAAAGTGAATAGCATGGTTGAGAACATTAGATAATGTCGTCTGTAAAATAGGTACAGATAAGGACGTGTAACTTGGACTGATGGACGTTATGAAAGTACATTTTAACAGCTTTCTTATCAAATGCATTTTAGGCTACAGCGTTTAGTTTACGGACATTTTTTCCCTCTTCGTGTTCAATTCCGACGGTTCTGATCCATTTTCTTAAATGTCGAATGATTTATTTTTATTATTATTAAAGATCAATTCAGCCTAAAAACTTGTTTCTCAGAAATGTTTATTTTTGATGTTTTCCAAAAAGGTACACAGTGGCCGTAATGATGAATCCTTTGTTTTATTTGAGGCTTTTCCTCTTTGGCAACTGACATAATAATAGAGATATTGTATTTTGTATGGACTTTAAAATACCACTTTGGTTTCATTTTACCATCTTTATGACAAATAATTACATGTGCAGCGCTCCTTTCGCCACGTGATTTACATTACCATCTAACATGTTTAAAATTCAATAAAAAATATTATTGAACATATGTTTGCTCTTTCTAAAGAAGTAAAGATAAAATATTTATTTCTGAGGCTTAATGGGCCTTCAACAGTTTCTGTCTAATTTAAGTTTCATTTGCTTTCCTTGCACAAATACCGACTGTTTTGTGTCTTTCACGCTGAATAAATTTTATAAAATGATACATGATGTTACATTCTTCTTTTCTTATGCCAAGTTAGAATATAAAACTTGTTTTTGTTCTTTGGCCATAGAATAATATGTAGACGTTATAGCACCAATGATGATGGTGCCAGACTTTTAATGAAATTTTGGCAATAACTATCAATTTAATAATAAATATAATTAATAACAATTTGTCTCGTTATGCTAACCTGTTTTACCAGATGTTTCGTTTATGTAACCCGTCATTCCGATATTATTGAGGTAATTAGTAACAACGCACAGGTGCGTTCGTTAATTTCTCGTTATGCGTCTAGTAACTGAATTCCATACTGACGTGCTGTCCGGAAAAAAGCCAAACAGCATGTCACTCATTTGTCGTTTACTGGGTCAAAATCTTGTAAACAACAATGGAATCGTCACAATCTTACAGGAACAAAACAAACTATAAATGTTATATGCAATTAGTTTCAAATTATTAGATTTGACGATGAATCAATGATTGTTACTTCGGGAAGTCTTTTTATTATTTTACTCTGCAGGTGAATTGTTATTAACGAACAAATCGATTTATTTAACTTGTCAAACTATCATTTCTTTTAGACTGCTCGAAATAAACGTTGGGGGAGATGAAGACATATATTCAAAATTAGTCAGAGAACATTTTTAAGCCTGGTCAGCCTGCATTATATCACTTGAATGTTGAAACATTTTTCTGGTCCTTTTGGATCATTGATTCCGACACATTTGTGTTGAAGATTGATGAAAGGAACATGAGTGATGTTGCTCTTTAACAATTCAATCAAACCGAGTCTGTAAATGACATATATTTTTTTGTTTCATTGCTTCCGAGAGATCATCTCTTTTCCAGACATTTTTGACATTAACAAAACAATATACAAAATGTAGCTTCAATAGGCGAAGCCTTAGATAGGCGCAATTCTTTTAATAATTTCTACAAAAAAAAAAAAAAAAAAAAAAAAAAAAAAAAAAAAAAAAAAAAAAAGAAAAAAAAATGATAAGAATTTTTACAACATTTTTTTTAAAAAATTCTGTCACATTAATGTGAGTATGCATCGGTTAACACTCGTACCTGCAGAATTTAATTATATTGGAAACATCTTGTATTTTCGGAATGTTTTCTCTTTAGATACATGTATCTAAGTAACAATCTCTTTCATCCAAATATTAAAATCATTTATTGCTTTGTATCAAAATTGACAATTTATACGGCATAAGATTTAACTTTAAAAAACACCACTCATATGTCAGACATGACAGAAACAAATTTACAATCTTAAAGGTCCATAAGTCCCTTAAAATGTATCATTTTGATTTTTAATTTTTGTTGTTATTATTTTTAATATCTTGATACAGGTCCCAAAAAGTTACTCTTTGGCCATGAAGATCGACTACCACTAGCGGTTTGGCAAAATTATAGTGGTTAAGCATCTTGACGTATAGAAGTCAAAATAGTACTTCGTTTACATTTTGCTACAATTACAACACAAAACTGAACCATCAATCGAGCTGTTTAACATCTATTATGCTCTAATCCTGTTCTACAAACATTACTTTTTACCATATGAATGACCTTCTACGAAATTTAAATATCATTAATTTATTTTGAAGCATTACGTGCCTTTAAACGAGTAAAAGAGTAACAGCAGTTCAGATAGCAAAGACATCCAATAGAAAAGTTTGAAATGTAACTAGGATTAACATATACATGTATGTGTCAAATGTTTGCCAAAATTTCAATCAGCCAAAATATGCCCTCTTCCGATATAAAATTTAAAGTTTTACAATTTACGTGACTGAATGAAATAAAATACGACAAAAAATGCGGGCTAAAAGTCAAACGCCTGTATTCACCGCTTTTCAACAATAATAGAAGGTAATCGAGTTTATAGACGTTTAGGCCAGGCGCCGTTCAGGCAAAGACCCAAACACCTTTGCAAGTACAAACGCGCAACGACATGAACAATACTTGAACGTATATACAATAATTACGGTAGGCAATATTAAACGGAAGAGTTAGTTACATCATATGTGTATCAGTGTTAAATACCCTAGCATTGGTATGAAATCATAAATAAATAACTCTTCACTCATTGATTTAGTACTTGTTAGTTCCAAGTATGTCTACAAGCTCACAGCCTCCTACAGAATCGAGCAAAAATAAATTCTGTATAAACTAAAAAAATATATAGTTATGATAATATAAAAATCTTTAAAACAAATGAAAATCGTAGGCTCAATATGACTGAGTCTGTTAAAAAAAACCGTTAAAAATTGCAGCAATACCAATACCCACCCCGGCACCGACTATAAGCTGTATATCTGTTTCATGACAAAACATTTACATGAAAGAAATTGATGTAAAAATATAACCGTTCACAGAATCTTTATCAAAATATCTCTTTATTTCACTTAAAAACATAATTTATGGCAATAAAGTAGGGGTGTTGTTATCATGATAATTAATTTTGAAATACCTCGAATATGTTACTTATGTTACTTATGTTACTTATATATTACTAAGTCAATAATTTGAAGATCAATCAATACATACAACTGTTTTTTTGGACATTATCTACATAAATAGTGCATTTAAAATAGATAAAGCAGTTCCAATTGTTCTTAATTTTTATATTTTAAAAACTACGTCGAAATATTGGCAACTGATATTGTTTGTTGTCTTATAGCATTAATTTAGTATCATGTACGTGCCAATAATTTATATTATTTAAATCCTTATTTTTGAGAAAAAATTTACTATTCACCTTCCCATAATCAATTATCGAAAGATCCTGTATGTTTTAATCAAGGATGTAACTAACAGTTAAGTGAAGTTTTATATATGTACATAATTAATTATTCTTCTTAAACAATTTCCAAACATCCTATGTACATCAAATGTTTATATACATTATAATTAAACGTTATTGAAAATATTCAAAATATATCGAAAATAAATTTCGAATTACCTACATATATTTACATGAAATGTTAAATTCAGTAATATCTTTTACAAATAATGCTTTTTGAAACTTACAATATTGATAAATCTTCATTTGAGTATCAGATTTATAATATAAAACATACAACAAATTTGTGTTACAGGGTAGCTAACATCTAATATTTGTGTTTATATTTCCCATGTATAAAGGTTCAGGAAACGTTAAATTGGCAATTATTATAATGAACGACCTAACATGTTTAAATATCATCACAAACATTGATATTTGAAAACAAATACTAATGTTATCACATTTCTGCTCCAACGAAATGATGTAATTAGTATACTTGTAATACATGTATCTTCATCAGAAAATACTAGTAGTGTTTAAAAGAGTAACAGAAAAGGATAACTTTTAAGAATTGTTCTTATGACTCATAACATTATTGTGATACATAGAGACTGTTATATGTATTTAATTTATATGTATTGTATTTATATGTTTTTTATTTATATAGACGAAGCGCGGAGAGCTGAAGTGTTCAAATACATATTTTGTTATGCTTACGATTTATTACGTTTTTATTATCAATTAAAGACATGATTTAGCTATAAAAATACATTTAGATTGTTATTTATGATGGTAATGATTCAAATCATTTTAGAATTTTACATTTTCACCTTCTGAAGTTTTCGTGTCATATCAATACATTGAATCTATGGAAATATTTTATCAACATTTCAATCACTATTAAAAGTTACGGAATGATTATGAAAAATATTTTGTTCTGCTGAAGGAAAATAATTTCAACCTGAAAATATCATCTTATCGTAGACCAGTCAAAGGTATCGTGAGTTTTATTGGCAAAACATGAGTAAGAATTTCGAAAAATGTATCAAATATTCGCCAAACATTTATTAAATGTAGTAGATATAAACTTTAAAGGTTTGCACGTAACGACTTTTACATGCATTTTGTTTTGAAATATAATGTTTTGACCTCATTCCAATACATTGCGCAAACACGGTTAAGTTCTACGTATCAAAGAAAAAAGAAAATGAGGAAAAAACTGAATTATAAAAGTAACTACAATTTAGACAAATGAGAAATAAAAAGCATAAACATAACATTATAAGCAATAAAAGAATAAATGAACATGTAAATATTTACGTTTGGCCGACCATTTATTCAAATATAAGAGGGTGATAAATAAATATTTGTACCGAATTGTATTTCAGTAACTTATACTAATATTATTACAGAACTGGAAGTACAGATTTAAACGAAATGCAAATTTTAAAGAAAATAATACATTCAAAGTTAAAGCACATACGCTTTTACAAAGCCTAGATAAAACTTGGCCATCATGCGCAAAATACGCAAAGAGGCAAAACTAATATAATATTGAACAGCCATACCGCAAAAAAGGAAAATGAAATAGTGTAACGTCTGATTCTTTTAAAGGTAACCAACAAAACCGCTTCAAGTTTATATAAAAAGCAACACACCTTCGTAGTAAAGTTACAATCTGATATTACTTAAATATACACACCAACGGTGTAAAATCAATGCGTAAATAAATATACACTTGCATAAATAAAAAAAAATAAATGTTAAAATGAAAAGATAAAAACATACAAATTAATAAGCTGTTTTTGTCTCAAAGTAACTACAAGAAGTGCATGTTAAAGAAAAACTATGATACATTTTCTATGAACTATTCTCATGCCGCCGGTGTAACGACACTATATAACGGTCCTAAAAACTTTTTCTCAACTACACAATATAGTTGACATCGGAAAAGAGTTATGTCTTCTAATTTCTTAATCAATTGTACAAGAAAATTGGTTCTGAAGCGAAATGTCTCGAGTGTATTTACATTGCATAGTAGTAAAATAAATTGAAATCAAATGTCTTGTTCCATTTACGTTATAACAGAACTGTATTTCAAACCATGTATTTAAAGACCAAGTGACGAAATTTTGTTTTATAATGCTTTCACATACGACAACAGTGCTCTTTTGATATTGCACATGACAAATCAGCTCAATCCATTGTGAGTAGTTGGGACGTTTGAAGAAACTCCAGAAGAACAGACATGTGTAAAGGGGTCTCCTCCAATAGTAGAACGCATAAATTATGTTACACTCATCAAGTTACGTAATTAATATTTCCGGCACGGCATATTAATATGCCAGTTATAGTCAATAAAAAATCGAAACCCACTACTTAGGTAAGCATTATGTGTTCTACAGTTGATTATATGGTTTCGTATCGAATGTGTATTTATTGAAACGGTGAAGTTTTATTGTGGAATCTGACCACTTAAATTTTTTATGCGCTATATATTATATATGTGCCGTTACACTGGTAAACATAATCTCCTTTTATCGCAAAAAAATCGAACTTGGAAGAAACTATGGTAACAGGGAAAGAGACAATTTGTGCGCTTTGCACTGTTTCAAATTTGTTTAGAATTGTTATGCGCTTTGCACTGCTTTAAATTTGTTCTAAATTTGTTATGCGCTTTGCACGGCTTTAAATCTGTTTTAAATTTGTTATGAAAAACAGAACTAGCTTTGAGAAAATAAATTTGTATCGTTTTACATGCCTTTCTACTCCATATCTTTTCTGATGTCACAAAGTCACGTGGTCACATGGCTTCCCTGGTAATTGTAAACCAAGTCTGCATTTGTTTACCGAGTCGGTATTTGTAAGTCGTGTCTCTTAAATCTACAATCATTTGTATTGCTTTGTACCAAAGATGACAAGTTATATTGAATCTGATTAATCAAAACAATAAACACCATTACTCATTCCTCATTCACGTTAGAAGAAATATACATGTACATTATCAAACGAGTATAGAAATAAAATAACATCAGGTATCACAAAGATTAAACAGAAAGTTTGAAATGTTACAGGGATTAAAATAAACATATATGTGTCAAATGCTTGCCAACATTTTGATGTGCCAAACTATTTTTTCTGTTCCGATATAAATGTTATAGCTGAACTGCCTTTTCTTAAAATGTTCGTAAATGATTGCAATTAAATTGCTTGTAAGAAGTAAATAGTCGGGATAAAAGACAAAACCTTAGTCATCGCTTATCAACAAAACCAACCGCTTTTCAACAAAACCAGAATATATTTGAGACTAGAGACTTTTAAAACAAGGATCGTTCTTGGGGCAAAGACCCCAAAGCCTTCGTAATTACAAATGAACAATGAAATACTAGTACCTGAACGTATATACAATAATTACGATAGGCAATATGAAACTACAGAGCCCCTAAGGTGACATTTTCGACACTTTTTTCCCGGCATTTAATTCGTTTTAACGAAATATTAATTCGTAATTACGAATTATTTCTTCGTTTTTACGAAATAATAATTCGTTTTTACGAAATAATAATTCGTTTTTACGAAATCTTATTTCAGGTCATTGTGAGTTTGGCAAAAAACCTACTAATCCCACAAGCCTGTCATTTACAAGCCTGGATCAACCTTGCAATTATAAGCCGAGTGGTTCTCAAAGTAATTATATATAAGTGAACAGGGTTTTTGAGTAAGTAGTCATATTCAATCCAGAATATCCTCTTTTTCCCCCTTATCAAATACATGTTACCATCAGCAATGTTTAAATTTTTTAGGCAATTGATCTTTTCTGACATGTGTCTTTAAAAAAGAAACATGCTATATTATTACTTTCTTTTATCATATACATTAGTAAAACTAAAGATTTTCACTAATCTAATCAATTTAAAAAGTTAAATTTCCTTACAATTTATGTATGGGCACACGTGCGATTATCAAAAAAATAATATTTTATTTCAAAACTCAATAAAATCGACAAAACAAAACAAAACAAATATTGTCCGTGTTTTGATTTGAAGAACAAGACCTCCATTTTAACAAATTTTTCCTAGCGCGTGTACTTTCACGTCTGTGGCGGCAAAGCTATTGACAGGCGATTATTTTAATTTATATACAAAAGTGTTTAGTTATAAAACTTGGGGAGACAAAAATCACTATTTATATTGCATCTACATGCCTCATTATAGTCAACAACTTAGTATCAAGGTCTTCTTTATAAATATTACCAAAATTCTTTGAAACCCTTGAAAAAATTTAATTCGTTTTTACGAAATATTAATTCGTTTTTACGAATTATTATTTCGTAATTACGAAATAATATTTCGTTTTTACGAATTTATATTTCGTAATTACAAAATAATATTTCGTAAAAACGAATTAATATTTCGTAAAAATGAATTAACATTTCGTAAAAACGAATTAATCTTTCGTAAAAATGAATTAATATTTCGTAAAAACGAATTAATATTTCGTAATTACGAAATGATATTTCGTAATTACTAATTAATATTTCGTAAAAAAGAATTAATATTTCGTAATTATGAATTTATATTTCGTAAAAACGAAATAATATGTTTCTATTCAACCTGAAAACTGTAAGAAAGGGCGTTGTCCGCTTGTAATTCTGGATGTTATAGTCATAAAATTCAATGAAAAACAAAAATAAAAAAATACAGCATTTAAAAATATATCTTTGATTTTATATTTCAAAAATTTACTTAAAATATTGGCATTTGGCAACTGCATTTTATTTGTTGTCTTATAACACAGTTAACCCTCCTTTAATCAATTATTTAAATCCATACTTCACGTTTGAGCAAAATTTAAATGTACATATTTGTTATCTGGATAAAAACTTCATAAATAATACATTTCTAGCAAACTTAAAACTTAAATTGTCTTCCATTTTGTATCGACATACCGTAGGTGATATATTGGCATATAAATATCGTTCATTGTCAAGCTGCCTTAATTTACATTTTCTCACTTATAATCAATATGTCTTAAAACCTCACTGGACATTTTAGCAATAATCAATTATGTAAATCCAATTACATTTGAAATTTCACACCTGCTGGAAATTATACTTTATATTGATAAATTAGCTACCTTTTAGTTATCAGTTAAGAGAAGTTATTTTAGCTTTGAAACATACAATTATATCATTAATCATGATGGTGATGGTTCAAATTTATTTAATAATAAATTTACTTATCTTCTGAAATTTACATGTCAAATCTGTACATTGAATCTATGGAATTATTTTATTGACATTTTAATAATTTTTGAAATTATGAAAAATAATGTTGCCCTGCTGAGGAAGATTAATAATAACATGAAAACATTATCTTATCGTAGACCAGTCAAAGGTATCGCGAGTTTTATTGGTAGAACAGAGTGAGAATTTCAATTGATTCATCAAATATTTGCCAAACATTCTGTGAAATGTAGCAGATATAAAAATATATGTACCAACTTTAATTTCAGAAATTAATCTTAATTTTATTACAGAAATCAAGGTACAGATAAAAAAGAAAATTCAAAGTTAAGAGAAAAATACATTCAAAATTAAAGTGAACACTCTTTTAAAACATGTTAATGGCATTTATCCAATGTACAGAGGAACAAATATACAAAATTGTCAGAAGCTTATACATTGTGCTGGTACACAAGAAACATCAAGACTATATAAAGTCACCTCTAACTAAAAAAATAAGCCTCGATCTCTCACACTGCAGAGGTCAAACATGAGCATCTGAATTGATACAAATTAAATCGACAATCATGTCGCAAAATATTATTGACTATAAGATTATTGAAAAATTTAGAACATAATCTTACTAAATCTTAAGGCATTGTGAAACTATGTCTTATATAATGTAAACCCATCGTGACTGGATGCATGCTGGGTTGCTCATGTAGCTTATTTCTCCATCGACAATCACATTAAAATAAATTCTGTATAAACTAAAATTCATGTAAAAACTTCTATTTTATGTTTTCTTTTTGTATTAAAAAGCGATGCATTATGTATCATTCTAGTAGAAGTTTTATAGCAATGAACTATAAGGCGGCCGATAAATGCGAAAATAATGGCGATTTGGGGGAACATGTACAAGGGCAGGGTGTTTGGACCATAATCGAGAACGCAATCGATTTTGTGGGAATTATTCCCCCCCCCACCCCCCTCCACACACACAAATAAAGTCTTAAGCCCGATCACAACAATTTGAATCATTTCTGTGCAATTGATATGGATCCCATAATAGTTAAAGTTTTTTCATTTGTAAATGTAGACATTATGTCGACTGCCATTCTATATGCTCAAAGTTCATAAGTTTGTACATTAGTACATAAAATATATGTTTTATAAAGAAAGTTTATTTTTTTTTACAAAAATGACTAAAATCTTTTACAAGAAATAGCACCAAAATAAACTTTACAAAGAACTGAATATCAGGCCTGGACATCGTGGACGGGAATAATCTATCTTAAAATTGTACAACTTTTTATGAACATATAAAACATTAGTTTGATGGGAATACATAAGAGTTTTCTTGTTTATTACAAATTATGTTATGTACATTTTATTATACTTTACATATATTTGATAATATGTAAAAAAATAAAAATAAAACCCTTAATTTTCATATGGGTAGGGGAAATAAGCGAATTCAAACAAATCTACTTAACATCTATAAAACAAAGCAAACATACCTTCGTAGTAAAGTTATAATCCGATATGATTAAAATAGACACACCAACGGTGGTAATCTCATTCAGTTTTTTTCTTATCAGTAATGCAGTTTTCAATTTATATCTTAAACATACATCTGGTATCTCATTTACTCGTGCTATACTCGTGCTCCTGTAGAATGAAAATCAAACATTGTGCAATATATGACTTAGATGTAAATTCGAGAAATGATTTATATGTAAAGCAACGACAATAAAAACAACCACAATACTTTTTTATATTTCTTTTTTAGATTTAAGAATTAAAAAATGGAAAATATTTTAATTGAAAAGTTTTCTTATCATGAAGTACAACAGTTAAGGTGGTAATAGCATTATCTTAACATTAATTGTAAATAACTTCTTATATGAGTTATGTGACCTATGGTTGTGACCTAAACCTGCATCAGCATGAGAAGTTAGGAGAAAAAAAGCACATAATTATAATGCATGAATAAATGCATGGATAAATACATGGATTATAAAAGCATAGATCAAATATTAATAAAGCTATAAATACAAGATGGATACATAGATAAGGAATTCAATAAATGAATAAATAAATAAATAAATAACTTAAAAAATACATAAACTTATAAATGACAGTAAAGAAAATAATAAGATAAATAAACAAATAACCCGTCTCGAAGTAACTATACATTTGCATATATACACAAATTTTGTTTTATGTAATCTTATGTCATTAACCCACTTACCTCATTTGGTACAGCTACCACAAATGCTTTAAAACTGTGTATCACTCTTATCCTATCAAAAGAATAAGATAAAAGCCTGTGCAACGACACTATTAAGGTCGTAAAAAACTATTTCTCAATTACATTGTACCGCTGTTCATCGAAGAAGAGTCATTTCTTGTAATTTCTTGATTAAATGTATACAAAATTGGTCCAGTAGCATTTTATGACGCACTGAATTGTCTGGAGTGTGTGGTTTTAGCAAGAATGTAAAAATAAATTGAAATCAGATGTTCTTGTTCCGTTTACGTTATAATATAAATGTATTTCGATAATGCATGGTTTTCTCTTCTTTAAGGCTAAGCGTCGAAATTGAATTTAATAATGTTTTTTCCCCCAAAATATCAAGTAAGACACTTGTCAATAGACAGATTGGCTCAATCCATTGGGGAGTAGTTCGGTAGTTTTGTAAATCCAAATCAAGTGAAAGGTCCAGACTTGAGGGGTAGTGAATAACAAAATCCCCTCTAAATAAGACTGCACTAGATCTTTCCCCCTCACTAGATCTTTAGGTCTCAAAACCCATAACCGTCCAGAGTTTTTATCATGTAATCTTCCAAGATAAAATACTTAATAAATCTAGCCTCGTGAGAGCTGTGTACTTATCCAATAATATTCAGTATCGAGCTTAACAATGTATAATAAAAAATAATATTTGTGATATAAATGCTATGTTAAACTAATGAACATAAGTTGTTATTCATTCGACCTAACTATTATCATTAAATTTGAAACAATACGTTTACGTATTTATAAAAGGAAACTGGACAAAAGGTAAAGGATGTGACACTCGAATTTAAATTAGTAAATAGATCATATATGCTAAATAACATCGCCATCTGATTCGTATCACGGGAAGTGCGTGATTAAAATTATGTTATTGTAACTAAATTTGATCACAGTGAAAATCTTTATTATTTCGGTTGGGCTTAACGTCACACAAACTTTGTAAAGGTCATATGGCGAATTTTCAGCTTAACTGGTGAAGGAAGACTTTAGGTGCTTTCCGAACGGGAAATTAGAGCCACCGACGGTCCATAAGCTAGCTGGGTAACTTTCATACATTAAAAAATCCGAGGTCCTCGGTGGGATTTGAACCCACAGCGGCGAGTCATCGACCTTGACCTCTCGATCGCGGACATACGCCTAGCCTGCATTTGTTAAGTCTTTACTTGTAAACCGGTGTATATTTGTGTAGAGAGTCATTTTTATTTGTAAATTTCGTATTTTGAGCCTGTATTTCTCTATATACGAATTAATTAAAACATTTATGAAATAGTTTATCTCAATTCTAAAATCATTTTATTGTTTTGTATCACAAAAAAAAGATTAATAAAAAACAACAAAAAACACCATCACTCATTTTTCAGACTTGACAAAACATATATATATATAATCTTAAACGAGTTTAAAGAAATAGCAGCATTTTAGGCAGCAGAAAGATCAAATAGATAGTATAAAATGTTAACGGGATTAAAATAAATATGTATGCGTCAAACGTTTGCCAATAGGTTGATGCGCCAGAACTATTTTCTGGTCCGATACAAAATCTTAACTGTTTCATAAAATTTTCGTAAATGATTGCAATAAAAATCCCGTGAAAAGAAACAGTCGGAATAAGACAAACGCCTGTTTTAACAGCTATTCAATAATACTACAAGAATGTTGTGAAAAGAGACGTTTAGGACAGGCTTCGTTAATCAAGCAACTACTAAAAAAGCTTTCAAAAATACAAACATATAAAAAGAAAATTACTACAATAGAGCCAAATTTACACAAAACCCTCTCCACTGGCAGCACACATTTAAAGCATTAGAAATGATGTAGTACCTCTCTTATTCGCACTGCAAAACAAAATTGTTTTCAAAAAGTGGCCAAATTATTCACTGAAGTCAGAAATTTTAGCTTCAAGATTGGTATAAACTCATTTAATATTTCATGTCTCCGGCCGATAAACTAACTATACCACATCTATTCAACTATGCTACTTGCTAACTTGCTTTTGATTTATTTTTGAAGCAAATATTCTGAATGAATTCTTTTCTGCACAAGCGTCAATAAACAGCTCCAACACTGACTTACCAAGAAACTTATGTCCATCTCTTAAAAACAAACCAGAGCAACATGATCCCACAAGATGCAGAAGACGCAGTGAGATCATAAAAGTAAATGAAGGTTCAGAGCCAGATAGTATAAATACCAGAATGCTACAAGAAATTGCATTTGTTGTTAAATACCCTCAATCAATTTGTTCGATGCAGCTAGAAAAGATGCCTCATTACCGAACAATTTCGTCCAATATCTTTACTTTGATGAAACGAAAAAGTTCTTGATCGTATTTTACGTAACTGTGATTGAACCTTTCTTTGTGATAACGAAAAAGACGAGAAGAAAGATCAACAAGATAAAGGCAACGTTCACAGAACGCAGTCCCTAATACACTCAACCTACCACAGCAACAAACATAATTCCTTTTTTGTACAGTCTGGATTTACACCAGGAGACTCAACAGTCAACCAGCTTACTCATTTACACAATACCTTTTGTTAGGCTAGAAGTAAGAACAGTATTGTTTTTTTTTTATATAAGTAAGGCTTTCGACACGGTTTGTTTTGTATGGTTTTATAGCCCACCAACACAATCTAGGTCATAAAGCACCGAAATAGGAAAGGTGATTTTGGAAAACTTCGGATGTTAAAACCATAAAGCAACACCAAGGGTCAAAACCACCTCACCTGCTGGGGCTAAGATATACATAGATTCCAGTAACTAATTTAGTCGCATCTTGCAGTGATAAACGATGGTCGCAATTCTGATGCCTCAACCCTTACAGTTGAATCCTCAGCCATTGTGAAGAAATTAAGAAATGCAGGATTAAACGGAAAATAGCTGAATTGGCTTTTTGATCGTCATACTAACAGATGCCAATGTGTCGTTCTTCTTCTTGGTGCTATGTATAATTGGTCAAATGTAAATGCAGGAGTTTCGAAGGATCTATTCTTGGAATTCCATTGTTCCTGGCATACATCAATGATGTAGTTCACGACTTGAACTCAAGCATACATCTCACTGCCGATTGATATTAGTTTGCACATAATTGTTGACTATCCAAAGTCAAGAACTTGTTTTGTTTTACAAAATGAGAAATGTTTCTGTATCATAATACATTTCTGTCATCTACTTCTAGAGATTTGAACTCACAAGAAAAAAATGCAAAACTCAACATCATTGTCCTCCTTTGAAACGCAACTTAAAGGTGACATGAAAATACTCCAAATACTATTATATAGATGTGAGAAAATGGCAAGTCATTAACACACGACTCTGAACAGAATGTAGCTTTCTAAACAATCATTTATTCAGAACAAATACATCCCCATTTCAAAATTTCAATGTGAACTCCTGAAAAGAAACCACCACTCCTTCTTTGATTTCACTTCTATTATAATATCAGCCAAATATTTATAACAGTAGGCAGTTTGACAACCAGAACTGGTAAAAAATAAATAAAAAATACATACTCTTTATCAGGCGACAAAAATAGGGTTATTAATTTCCTCATAAACAGACAATCGCTGGTTCTCCTTTGAAAAGAACCAAATGAAAAATGCAACAGAACCAATGCCCCTACCCTCCCGACTAAACGGTGTATTTAATGCTCGTGACAAATAATAATAGTAATAATAATAATAATAATAATAATAATAACATCCCCATTTCAAAATTTCAATGTGAACTCCTGAAAAGAAACCACCACTCCTTCTTTGATTTCATTTCTATTATAATATCAGCCAAATATTTATAACGGTAGGCAGTTTGACAACAGAACAGGTAAAAAATAAATAAAAAACACATACTCTTAAGCAGGCGACAAAAATAGGGTTATTTATTTCCTCATAAAAGATAATCGCTGGTTCTCTTTTGAAAAGAACCAAATGAAAAATGCAACAGAACCAATGACCCTACCCTCCCGACTAAACGGCGTATTTATGCTCGTGACAAATAATAATAATAATAATAATTATAATAATAATAATAATAATGAGAGGAAGAAGAAGAAGAAGAAGAAGAAGAAGAAGAAGAAGAAGAAGAAGAAGAAGTAGAAATGATGTTTCATGTTACCATTCGCAGAAATGTTACCAAAATAAGCATTTCTCTGTAAGTATCAAAAAATTTATTATAGACTTATTACTAAAGACTTAAGACTTGTATATAACTTAATATTATTAATATATATTTATAAAGTCAACAAGTTGAAAGTAAATGAATACATACACTGGACACCTGGGCATTATATTCATAAATGGTACATCGAAATAAAAATCAAGCAAGTTAACTAACTATAATTTTATATACTCGTATAAATAATTTAGTTAGAATTTTTGGCAATTTGATATTTTTTGCTGTCCTGTAGCATAATTTCAAATTCTAACTTCCCATAATAAATTATTTCAATACTTGAGCAAACTTGATTAAACATATTTTTATCTAGATAAAGACTTCATAAATAATACATTTTAAAAATTCAGCAAATTAAACTTCCCTTTATATTTTGCTGTTATACCTAAGGTGAAATATTGGCAAATAAATATCACGTACTTTTTTAGTAGCATAATTTGACATTTTTCAATACATTTTTAAACCTTTAAGCAATTTAGTTTCCTATAATCAATTATTAAAAATCCGCTGCTAGCCTTTGAAACTTTGCACCTGCTGAAAATAATACTTAATATTCATACATTAATTACCTTCAAATTATCAGTTTAAGAAATGATAAACATTTTAAACATACATTTAGATCTTTAATCATGATGGTGATTTTTCAAATTATTGTAAATTTTATATTTTCACCTTCTGAAGTTTTTTTTGTCAAATCTGTACATTGGATCTATGAAAATATTTTATCGAGGTTTCAACCACTTTTCAAAGTAACAGATTGATTATGAAAATAATTTTATTTTGCCGATAGAAAATATTTTCAATATGAAAATATCAACTTATCGCATACAAGTCAAAGGTATTATGAGTTTTATTGGCAAAACATGAGTAAACTGTTTGATTGATTTATCAAATATTTGCCAAACATTCTACAAAATATGGCAGATGTAATTTTTAAAGATTTGCACGTCATGACTTTAACATGCGTTTGCTTATTATGTAATGTTTTATTGGGAAAAAAAAATCCAATAATATTCGCAAATACGGTTTAGTTTTGACCTAATCAACAAGAAAGAAAATGAGATAAAAAACGACCAGAAACAAACACAGAAGTAACCATCATCAAGACTAACGATTAAGTAAAAAAAGAAGAAAAAAAGAATACAACAATTTAAATAAACCTTTGTTTTGCATTGCCATATCTCATTAATAGTGGCAAATAAATATTGTTTGTTGTTTTGTAGCAGAAAATCCAATTTTTTCCTCCCTAATATATGTATTTAAACCATTACCTAAACTTTAAGCAACTTTTCTTTCCTATAAACAATTACTTAAATCATTACCTAATCTCTGAGCTACATTTCACGTTTACCTTTACTATAATCAATTATTTGAATCAACTACTTCGGACCTGCTAAAATTAATACTTACTCGTAATATTAATAATTTTACCACCTTTTAACTTTTAATTAGAGAAATGATTTTAGCTTTTAAACATTAATTTTAACCATAATCATGATGCGAATGATTCAATTCATTTTAAAATAAAATATTTTCACATTATGAAGTTTTCATGTTGAATCTATATCGTTAATCTATGGAAATATTTTATCGACATTTTAATCGCTTTACAAAGTAACAATAATATTTTCTGCTGAAGGAAAATGATTTCAACATGAAAAATATCATCTTATCGCAGCCAGTCAAAGGTATCGTGAGTTTTATTGGCATAACGTGAATCTCAAACGTCATTAAAGTGCTTGCACGTCACGACTTTGACATGCATTTGGTTTTGACATCATTCCAATAAATTGCGCAAACTCCGTTAAGTTTTAAGCTAATCAGCGACCTAAAGAGATAAAAGAAGAAAATAAAAGATAAATAAAAAACTGCAAACGTGAAAAATAATAAAAACAATATAACAGCAAAATTTAAACCTATTGTTATAAAAGAAGGAATGAAAATACAGGCCCAAAAGAAAATGCAAAGCTCAGAAAAAAATACATTCAAAATTAAACTCTGTCCAGTCGCCAAGATCAAACATGGATATAATGTCATTCTTGCCATGTACCTAGAATTGTCATGATAATAATTTTATATATTGGGGGCTTGTACACCACAGATATGTAAAATAAACATCATCACAAATATAAAACCATTACTAATTCTAAATGTTGCAGTAGGCAACATTTAACATGAAACAATGATTTTTAAACACCCACAGATGTGTTCATACGGCGATTGTCATGTAATTCAATGTGACATTTTCGTGTCATTCCATTAAAAGCGGTTTAGGTCCCCATGTAAAAGAATGTGTGTGTGCCCTTAACGAGAATACAATAGGCGAAACTAAATAAAATGGAAATTTGAAAGTGGGATAGAGATCCTTGGGCAAGAAACTTTACACTCATTTCTTAGTGTTGGTTGCTTACAAGAACGGAATTGAGAATGTGCTGCATCCTACACAATCGCATGAAGATAATTCTGTATGAACTGAAATTTCTTTGAAATTTTCTATTTTCTTTCTTTGTTGCATTAAAAGCAAGGAATTATCATTGTGCATGTAGTAGACGTTTTATAGCAGTGTAATTAGTGTTTGAAAATACTTAAAATGCTATCGATCAATGCGAAAACATTGTGTTAGTGGGATGCAAGGGCATGGTGTTTGAACTATACTCAAGAATGCTATCGATTTGGCTTGTATATTTACAAGAAAAACTTGTAATTTGTACAAGAAATTTTAGTAATTTCACAAGAAAAACTAGTAATTTCTACAAGAAAAAACAAGTAAGATTTACAAGAATGACTAATAATTTTACAAGAAAGACTTGTAATTTGTACAAGAAAAACTAGTAATTTGACAAGAAAGACTAGCAATTTCTTCAAAAAATTCATACCGATATAATGTAACATCGAACTAAATATTGAACGTGTTTATAGTTGATTAATATAAGCTCTCTTATAATTGTAAATTTATTTTTATGATCATAAAAATGTTATGAGTTTGATATGAGTGAAAGAGTAAATAAATATTAAATATTAAAATATTAAATGTATATTCAATAATACTTGACATATATATGATAATATTTGATACAATGAAATAAAAGCTTAGTATTCAAAGAAGGAGGGGGTAATAAGGAAATGCATGTAAAAAGTAAACAACAAATCTACTTAACATCTATAAAACAAAGCAAACATACCTTCGTAGTAAAGTTATAATCCGATATGATTAAAATAGACACACTGACGGTGGTAATCTCATTCAGTTTTTTTCTTAGTAATGCAAAGTTTTCAATTTATATCTCAAACATATATCTGACATCTTCGCTTAATGTAGTTTAACATATTTGTACCAATTCTCTTTTATATTAGCACGCACGTTAAACTGGAAATAGAAATTATTTTTTCTTGTGATTAAGTATAATTAAAAAAATCACATGCTTTGTAATAAATCACTCAGATCTATTGGTCTTTGTAATTTTTTTTCAGAGCTGTGCATTATTTTACAACAACGCACTCAAAATTTATATATTTTTATCCTTAATAAATAAATAAGTGGACAAAAGGCAAAGGATGTGACACTCGAATTTAAATTAGCAAGTAGATCAAATTAGCCAAATAACATTACCGTCTGATTTGTATCACGGGAAGTGTGTGATTGAAATTATGTTATTGTAGCTAAATTCGGTCACAATAAAAATCTTTATAAATTTGGTCGCGTTGAATGTCACACAAACGTTGTAAAGGTCATATGGCGACTTTTCATCTTTATTGGTGAAGGAAGACTTTAGGTGCTCTCCGTCAATAATTTCAAGTAAGAACGGGTATCTGACTAGAACCACCGAAGTTCCACATTTAAGAATCCGAGGACCCTGGCGGGAGTCGAATCCACTGCGGAAGTGGTTTGAAGTCATTGACCTTGACCACTCGACCACGGTCATATGCCTAGCCTGCATCTGTTAACCAAGTCTGTACTTGTAAACCACACCATATTTGTATATTAAAAGGGATTCATTTTAATTTGTAAATTTTGTATTTCGAGCCTGTATTTATCCTTATACGAATCAATTAAAATATTCTTGCTATAGTTTATCTAAATTCTACTATTATTTTATTGTTTGTATAATAATTGACAAGTTATACGATACTGAATCAGATTTATTCAAAGACCATCACTCATTTCTCGACAAAATATATTTAATATACAATTTAAACGAGCTAAGAAATAACAACATTTCAGACAGCAGAAAAATCAAATAGAAAGTATGAAATGTTGACGGTATTAAAATAAACATGTATGCGTCGAACGTTTGCCAGTAGGTTGATGTGCCAAAACTACTTTTTGTTCTGATACAAAATCTAAACTGTTTCATAAAATTTTCGTAAATGATTGCAAACACATCTTGCGAAAAGAAACAGTTGGAATGAGACAAACCGCTATTTAATTATACTACAAGAACGTTGAGAGTAGAGACCTTTTGGACATGCATCGTCAATCAAGCAAATACAACAAAGCTTTCAAAAATACAAACATATAAAAAAAATACTAAACGCAAAAAAATAAATACTACAAAAGCCAAATTAACACAAAATCTATACTTTAAAAGCATTAGGAATGATGTAGTACCTCTTATTCGCACTTCAAAACAAAAATATTAAAAAGGTGGCCGATCATTCACTAAAGTCAGAAAATTTTACATCAAAAGATTGGTATAAACTCCTTAAATATTTCATGTCACAAACTATTCCTCCCCTATTCAACTCTGCTACTTGCTTTTGTTTCAATTTTGAAGCCAATATTCTGAATGAACTCTTTCGTGCACAAACGTCAATAAACAACTCCAACACTGACTTTCCAAGAAACTTCTGCCAATCTCCAAGAAACAAACTAGAGTTACATAACCCCACAAGATGAAGAAGACGCACTGAGATCATTAAAAGCAAATAAAGGTTCAGAACCAGATGAAATAAATATCAGGATGCTACGAGAAATTGCATTTGTTGTTAAATACCATTTTTGTTCTCTATTCAATCAATTTGTTCAGTACAACCAGATACCCCTTTTGTGGAAAGATGCAGCTGTCTGTGCAATCTTTAAGAAAGGTGATACCTCATAACAGAATAATTATCGACCAATACTTTACTTGTTGTACAGCAAAAGTAAAAGTTCTTGAGTCTATGTTTTAAACTTTTTTCGTGATAACAATTTTTTTTATTGAACAGTCTGGATTTACACCAGGAGATGGTTTGTTTTGTATGCTTTTGCGTCCCACCAACACAATCTAGGTCATAAAGCGCCGAAACAAAAAAAGATGATTTTGGAAAAACCTCGGGTGTTACAAACTTAAAGCAGCAACAGGGGTCAAAGCCAAATCTCCTGTTTCAGCTAGGATATACATAGACTCCAGTAACTCATTTAGTCGCATCTTGCAGGAATAAACGGTGGCTGCAGTTCTGATGCCGATACCCTTAAAGGCAACCCCCTCGGCCATTAGGTGTGGCATAATTGTCTACTCTATAAATTAAAAATTTCTGAATTGAATGGAAATTGCTGAATTTTTTTTTTCTGATTACCTTTCTCTCAGATGTCAATTTGTCATTCTTCTAGGTATTAAGTATAATTGGCCAACAAGTATCTATTCTTAGACTTTTATTGTTCCTGGTTTACATCAATGCTAAAGTTCACGACTTGAACTCAAGCATACATCTCTTTGGCGATTGTACTAGTTTGAACATAATTGTTGACTATCCAAAAACTGCCGCGGCAAATCCTCAATCTAATATTGAGAAAAATTAGGCTGATAAATGACTTGAAACATTGTACCACTATGATTATGTCACGAAACCCATCTAAACCTTATCACCCGCCACATGTGATGAACGATCAACCCGTCTCGCCAGTTAATAGTCATCAACATCTTGCTCTTTATTGTTCGGATGATTGCTCTTGGCATGCACATATTAATTCTATTATAAAGTAGGCTGATATCATGGGAATAACTTGAATTTTTATCTAGAAGTTAAATGTATTTCATTGATAAGATTTCTTTTTGAATATGCAGATTAGTCTGGGTCAACTTTACACAGTATAAACAACTTGAGCTTGGTAAAATTCATCCTGAAGCCCCTCGTTTAGTTTCAAGGGTCACTTAACTTGTATTTCTTCGTGAACTTCAAAGAGAAGTACTTTGGGAATCCCTCGAAAGCCGAAGACAGAGTCACGAATTTATTTTGTTTTACAAACTGAGAAATAGTCTCACACTATATCATTTAACGTCTTTAGTCCCTCCTTCTGTTGGGGGGAAACATCCAGTAACAGTTTACGAGATGCTTCTGATATAAAAACAATACCCACAAGAACTTTTCTGTATCATAATACATTTCTGTCATCTACTTTCGGAGATTGTAACACACAAGAGAAAGAAATGGAAAGCTCAACCTTTTTGTCCTCCTTTAAACGCATCTTAGAGGTAACATAAAAATACTCCAAATACTATTATATAGATGTGAGAAAATGGCAAGTTATTCACACACGGCTCTGAACAGAATGTAGCTCTCTGAACAATCACTTTTGTCAGAACAAATAAGTCTCCATCACCAAATTTCAATGTGGAATCCTGGACAGTAACCACCACTTCTTCTTTGAGTGTAACTTCTATTATAATATCAGTCAAATATGTATTACGGTAGGCAGTATTACACCGCTAAATATCAACAAGATATTTTGATAATGTGTGCGTAGTTGTGTAAATTTTACCAGAACTGGTAAAAATAAATAAAAAATACATACTCCATAGCAGGTTACAAAAATTAATTTCGCCATGAACAGACAATCGCTGGTTCTCTTTTAAAAAGAACCAAATAAAAATGCAAAACAACTTTTATTCCTACTCTCTCGACTAATCGGCGTATTTAATGTTCATGACAGAAAAAATAATTATAATAAAAAATAATGAAACATTACTATTCGCACCAAAATAACTATTTCTTTGTTAGTATATATTGTAATAATTTATTATAGACTTATAGCAAAAGAGTTAAGACCTATATATTATTCAATACTAGTATATTATATAAAAATATACATGTATAATATATTGAAGGTAAATACATACATACATTAGTTTATTGGACTTTATATTCACATAAATGGTACATCGAAAAAAAAACAAGCAAGTTGAAATTGACTTTTATTGTATATATAAATAATTTAGTTAGAATATTGGCAAACTGATAATAACACATTCAACCTTCCTTTAATTTTTTAGCAAAACTTGATTGTACATATTTGTGATCTACATAAAAACTCCATTAATATACATTTAAAAAATTTAGCAAACTAAAATTCCAATTATTCTATGTTGTCATACCTTGAGTGAAATATTGGCAAATTTAGTTTTTTTAGTAACATAATTTGACATTTTTCAATACATCTCTAAACCTTTTAGCAATTTAGTTTCCTATAATCAATTATTTAAATCCATTGCTAACGTTTGAAACTTTGCACCTGCTGAAAATAATACTTAATATTAATAAATTTACTACCTTAATAGTATCAGTTTAAGAAATGATAAACCTTTTAAACATACGTTTTGATCATAAATCATAATGGTGATGTTTCAAATTATTTGTAAAGTTTATATTTTCACCTTCTGAAGTTTTTTTGTCAAATCTGTACATTGAATCTATGGAAATATTTTATTGAGATTTTAACCACTTCTGAAAGTAACGGAATGATTATGAAAATAATTTTATTTTGCTAAAGGAAAATATTTTCAATATGAAAATATCATCTTATCGTAGACAAGTCAAAGGTATTATGAGTTTTATTGGCAGAACACGAGTCAAATTTTCGATTGATTTATCAGATATTTGCCAAACATTCTACAAAATGGGGCAGATATAATTTTTAAAGATTTGCACGACATGACTTTGATATGCGTTTGTTTATTATGTAATGTTTTATTGAAAAAATGTTTTTTAGTTTAAGTTTAGTTTTGACCTAACCAACAAAAAATGAGATAAATAACGAACAAAAACAAACACAGAAGTAATCATAAACAAGACTAACGATTAAGAAAAAAAGGAGTAATAAAGAAGAACAACAATTTAAATATACCTTTATTTTGTATTGCTATATTTAAGTAATAATGGCAAATAGATATTGTTTGTTGTTTGTAGCAAAATATCCCATTTTTTCCTCCCTAATATATGTATTTAAACCATTACTTAAACTTTTCTATTAACAATTACTTAAGTCATTACCTAATCTGTGAGCAACATTTTACGTTTACCTTTACTATAATCAATTATTTGAATCCATTACTTCGCACCCGCTAAAATTAAAACTTACTCGTAATATTAATAATTTTACCACCTTTTAATTATTAATTAGAGAAATGATTTTAGCTTTTTTAAAAACATTAATTTTTAACCATAATCATGATGCTAATGATTTAAT
This sequence comes from Ruditapes philippinarum, assembly GCF_026571515.1. Taxonomy (NCBI): domain Eukaryota; kingdom Metazoa; phylum Mollusca; class Bivalvia; order Venerida; family Veneridae; genus Ruditapes; species Ruditapes philippinarum. The sequence goes on from NW_026853874.1 coordinate 28,314, forward strand.
TTGTTTTATAATTAAATACTTTCACATTACAAAGTTTTCATGTTCAATCTATACCGTTAATCTATAGAAATATTTTATCGACATTTTAATCGCTTTTCAAAGTAACAATAATATTTTCTGCTGAATGAAAATGATTTCAACATGAAAAATATCATCTTATCGCAGTCAGTCAAAGGCATCGTGAGTTTTATTGGCAACGTAAATCTCAAATGCCATTAAAAGGATTGCACGTCATGACTTTGACATGCATTATTATTTTGGTTTTGAAATCATTCCAATAAATTGCGCAAACTCCGTTAAGTTTTAAGCTAATCAGCGACCTAAGGAGATAAAAGAAGAAAACAAAAGATAAAAAAAAACTGCAAACGAGACCAATAAAAAAATATATAACAGCAAATTTAAACTTATTGTTATTAAAGAAGGTATGAAAATACAGGACCAAAAGAAAATGCAAAGCTCAGAAAAAAATACATTCAAAATTAAAGTACACACTCTGTCCCATCGCCAAGATCAAACATGGATATAATGCCATTTTTGCCATGTACGCATAATTGTCATGGTAATAATCTTATATATTGCGGGCTTGTACACCACAGATATGTAAAATAAACATCATCATAAATATAAAGCCATTCCTAATTCTAAATATTGCAGTAGTCAACATTTAACATGGAACAATATTTTTTAAACATCCACAGATGTGTTCATACGGCGATTGTCATGGAACCTTCAACGTGACATATTCGTGTCATTCCATGAAAAGCGGTTTAGGTCCCCACGTAAAAGAATGTGTTTGTGCCCTAAACGTGGATACAATGGGCGACACTAAATAAAATGGAAATTTGAAAATGGGTTAGAGATCCTTGGGCAAGAAACTTTACACTCATTTCTTAGTGTTGGTTGCTTACAAGAACGGAATTGAGAATGTGCTGCATCCTACACAATCGCATGAAGATAATTCTGTATGAACTGAAATTTCTTTGAAATTTTCTATTTTCTTTCTTTGTTGCATTAAAAGCAAGGAATTATCATTGTGCATGTAGTAGACGTTTTATAGCAGTGTAATTAGTGTTTAAAATACTTAAAATGCTATCGATCAATGCGAAAACATTGTGTTAGTGGGATGCAAGGCATGGTGTTTTGAACTATACTCAAGAATGCTATCGATTTGGCTTGTATATTTACAAGAAAAACTTGTAATTTGTACAAGAAATTTTTGTAATTTCACAAGAAAAACTAGTAATTTCTACAAGAAAAAACAAGTAAGATTTACAAGAATGACTAATAATTTTTACAAGAAAGACTTGTAATTTGTACAAGAAAAACTAGTAATTTGACAAGAAATACTAGCAATTTCTTCAAAAAATTCATACCGATATAATGTAACATCGAACTAAATATTGAACGTGTTTATAGTTGATTAATATAAGCTCTCTTATAATTGTAAATTTATTTTTATGATCATAAAAAATGTTATGAGTTTGATATGAGTGAAAGAGTAAATAAATATTAAATATTAAAATATAAAATGTATATTCAATAATACTTGACATATATATGACAATATTTGATACAATGAAATCAAAAGCTTAGTATTCAAAGAAGGAGGGGGTAATAAGGAAATGCATGTAAAAAGTAAACAATAAATCTACTTAACATCTATGAAACAAAGCAAACATACCTTCGTAGTAAAGTTATAATCCGATATGATTAAAATAGACACACCGACGGTGGTAATCTCATTCAATTTTTTCTTATCTGCAGTAATGCAAAGTTTTCAATTTATATCTTAAACATATATCTGACATCTTAGCTGAATGTAGTTTAACATATTTATATCAATTCTCTTTTATATTAGCACGTGAGGCTGAAAATAAAAATTATTTTTTCTTGTGTTAAAGTATTATAAAAATTCAAATGATTTGTAATTAATCACTTAGGTCTATTGGCCTTCGTAATTTTATTTCCGAGCCGTGCATTATCTTACAACAACGCACTCAAAATTGATATATTTTCCCTTAATAAATGAATAAATAAATAAATAAATAAGATTTATTGACAAATAAGCCGTTTTTTGTTTTTAGAGTTACTAATATCAGTGCATATATACATATTTTGTTTACACTAATCTTATACCATTAACCCACTTACCTCATTTGGTACAACTACATGTACCACAAATGCTTTAAAACTGTGTATCACCATTATTCTATTAAGTGCAATTGTAAACAATAATTCTCAGTTACACAATACATTTAAAAAGAGTCATTTCTTGTTATTTCCTAATTAAGTGTACAAGAAATTGGTCCTGTAACATTGTATGACACTGGGAATTGTCTGGTATGTATTTACACTGTAAAGTGTTTTTCAGTAAGGATGTAAAAATAAATATGTAAAAATAAAGCGTAATCAGCTGTCTTAATCCGTTTGTGTTTAAATAGATTAAATGCATTTTAACAATGTGATATTATGGCCGAGACATACATTTCTGTTTTATAATGCTCTTTTGCAATAAATCGGGACAGAGTTTTGATTATATTGTACAAGTCAAGTATTACCTTGATCCCCCTATCGGGGAACAGTTGAGTTCGCCTTCCAACTCCAGTTAAAACGACCTGTTTTGTGTTTCAAAGTGGTGTTTTACGGAATGCCGTTAGGGCCATCGCCTATGAATGTGTTGATCTAAAACGCGATAGTCGATAGTACGATGGTGAAAACGCGAAATCACGAAACTACGATGGTGAAAACGCGAAAGCACGATGATGAAAACGCGATAGTACGATGATGAAAACGCGACAGTACGATACTACGATGATGAAAACGCGATAAACTATCGTGTTTTCACCATCGTACTGTCGCGTTTTCACCATCGTAGTTTCGTGATTTCGCGTTTTCATCATCGTACTGTCGAGTATCGCGTTTTAGATCAAACCATTCATAGGCGATGGCCCTAACGGCATTCCGGAATGCCGTTAGGGCCATCGCCTTTGAATGTGTTAATCTGAAACGCGATAGTCGATAGTACGATGGTGAAAACACGAAATCACGAAACTACGATGGTGAAAACGCGATAGTACGATGATGAAAACGCGATAGTACGATGATGAAAACGCGATAGTACGATGATGAAAACACGACAGTACGATGGTGAAAACGCGATAGTACGATGATGAAAACACGACAGTACGATGATGAAAACGCGATAGTACGATGGTGAAAACGCGATAGTACGATGATGAAAACACGACAGTACGATGATGAAAACGCGACAGTACGATACTACGATGATGAAAACGCGATAAACTATCGTGTTTTCACCATCGTACTGTCGCGTTTTCACCATCGTAGTTTCGTGATTTCGCGTTTTCATCATCGTACTATCGACTATCGCGTTTCAGATTAACACATTCAAAGGCGATGGCCCTAACGGCATTCCGGAATGCCGTTAGGGCCATCGCCTATGAATGTGTTGACACGAAACGCGATAGTCGATAGTACGATGGTGAAAACGCGAAATCACGAAACTACGATGGTGAAAACGCGAAAGTACGATGATGAAAACGCGAAAGTACGATGATGAAAACGCGACAGTACGATACTACGATGATGAAAACGCGATAAACTATCGTGTTTTCACCATCGTACTGTCGCGTTTTCACCATCGTAGTTTCGTGATTTCGCGTTTTCATCATCGTACTGTCGTGTTTCAATCATCGTACTATCGCGTTTCACCATCGTACTATCGCGTTTTCATCATCGTACTGTCGTTTTCATCATCGTACTATCGCGTTTTCACCCATCGTACTGTCGTGTTTTCATCATCGTACTATCGCGTTTTCATCATCGTACTATCGCGTTTTCATCATCGTACTATCGCGTTTTCACCATCGTAGTTTTCGTGATTTCGTGTTTCACCATCGTACTATCGACTATCGCGTTTTCAGATTAACACATTCATAGGCGATGGCCCTAACGGCATTCCGAATGCCGTTAGGGCCATCGCCTATGAATGGTTTGATCTGAAACGCGATACTCGACAGTGCGATGATGAAAACGCGAAATCACGAAACTACGATGGTGAAAACGCGACAGTGCGATGGTGAAAACACGATAGTTTATCGCGTTTTCATCATCGTAGTATCGTACTGTCGCGTTTTCATCATCGTACTATCGCGTTTTCATCATCGTGCTTTCGTGTTTTCACCATCGTAGTTTCGTGATTTCGCGTTTTCACCATCGTACTATCGACTATCGCGTTTCAGATCAACACATTCATAGGCGATGGCCCTAACGGCATTCCGTACTAACGGCATTCCGTAGTGTTTTAGTAATTGTATCTTGAATAAAAAATACATCATAAAATTATAACTATTAAGCCTTCTCGAAACAGCGTCCCGAAAGGTATTAACCAGTGACGTTCGATTCTAAAAATAGAAGATTGGGAAACAAACCGTACGGCTTACTAATTTAAATATAGAGAGCGGACAAGTAGATTAGAGGAATCGAAGTGTTCCCTTATTCTTTTGTGTATTTTATCGTCGTTAAATTCCATTTGCCAACTTAATTATTTTAGTATGACAATTATATGATTTGATTTATGTAAAAATATAATATTTAACAAAAAGAAAAGCTGAAGGTCGTTTTAAATGTTTAAGTCAATTTTGTTTTTTTGTTGTTTTTTTTTAACCCTTTTCCCAAACAGTTTTTAGTCTAGGGGGGGTAGTTTCCTAACCATTTTCCCTGGAGAGTTAAAACCAGTTTCGACTACCTTTCTTCCGGCTAAACTCCCCAAAAGCTTTCCCCCCGGGGATCGAACCCACGACAGAGAGGTTACTAGATTAGAAGTCATCGACTCAAACCCCTCGATCACGGAGGCGGTCTTAAGTCAAGGGAATTGATGATAAAATCCCTATTAAATGTCAGGGGGCATTCGGAGCTATTTTTTGGCCCTTAAAACAAAGTGGATTTAAAACCAATTTCCAATCAAAAAAAAATTACAATTTACGCCGTAGCGCCCAAAAATAAAATTTTTTTTTGAAATTATTTTTTTTGTGCAATAGGATTGCATTATTACAAATGAATCGTGACACATTTACTTTGATAAATCGGCAAACTGTTAATCGGTCTAATAAATCGCCTGACCAATTTAAATTTGTAAATACGTATTAATAAACTTTAACCTATACTTTGTATTGATCTAAACGTATAATAACCTCTTATTACATGTAATGTACATGTATATGCTATGTTTAATTAACAAATGAGTTAATTTTTCGTCCTTAGTCCTATTATCATAGTAGTGTTATCATTAATTTTAAACAATACGTTTACGTAGTTATAAAAGGAAACTTGACAAAAGGTAAAGGATGTGACACTCGAATTTAAATTAGTAAATATATCAAATTAGCGAAACAACCTCATCGTCTGATGAGTATCACGGGAAGTGCGTGCTATGTTATTGTAGCTAAATTAGGTCACAATAAAAATAACCTAAATTCTTGTCTATAAGTTTTACCGTACTCTCTCGCGGACACATGTAAAAGTGTCAATCTGACTTAAGTTCAGGTGTACTTATTTCTTTCATGTAGATCTGATAACCACCTTCTTTATAATGCATTAATAATTTCCCGAGAAAGCTATTTTTATCCATGCACTATCAGACCGTTTTTTGCAAAGAAGTATTTAAATACATTTATCCGTGGAAGTTAAACAAACTGTTGCTTTTGTTACAAAAAAGAAATGTTTGAAGTAATTTATAAAAAATTAACTTTTAATGTAATTTTAATGAGCAAGACTGTTTTGCCAGTTTATGTCGGCTATATGGACAACGCTGTGTTTGTTCTCGAAATTGTGAAAATTATCTTCTCAGTAATGATTTTCCAAGGGTTAAAATTAGAAACCGCAATGCTTTCAAAATGATGAAAGCTTGCCAATGATTTGGTTTTTTGAAGCACTAACTAGAAGGTGATATTTATGGGTGGATGTCAGCCTCATTAAGGGACTTACGCAAATTTTTTTCAATGCCTAGAAAAATAAATTCAAACTGACTCACATGTTTTTAAATCTTATATATTTATTCTTTCATTTCCGCTCTTATTAACATAAAATATAAAAAAAAAATACTTGCTTTATGGCCATAAAAAGATCAATGGACATTTTTGCCGTTAAGTTTAAAGAATTTGCGTAAGTATGTTAGTGAAACGTACCCAGGTTTAAATCAGATTGGTAAAATGTAGAATTTTTTTTTGGAAAATTTATGGAATTAATCCAGAACGGGATTATTGCCAGGCTGTCTTATAAAAGGACTTTTACATTATCAAGTTTAGCCTTGTTTTGTATTTTAAATGGTTATTTTATATACTGTATATTTGTTGAGTGCATAGTACGAATTTTAATCGGACGAGTAAACAGCTGTCAAAACTATATTGGACGAGGCGCTAGCCAAGACTGATATAGTTTTAGTAGTTGTGTACGAGTCGAATATTAACAATATTGCTCTCAACAATATATAAATAACACATGGGTTTGTGGGTAACAGTAAAAATATCATCCCGAGGAAAATATTGTTACCCGAGGCGTAGCATGGGTTACTCACAAACCCATGTGTTATTTATTTTATTACCCCGAACAAAAATACTGTGATGATCTAAAATTGTCAACTAAATCTAACTGTAACAAAAATAAACCAACAGTAACAATAACTAAACTGTCCTTACCTTTTAAGTTTTAAGTGTACTTTTAGGCCTTCTTGAGAAGTTTTCTTTTTCTTTTATTCTTAAAGCAAGTGATGATAAAAGTGAGGGGTAATAATGTATAATGTCATCTTTATTTTACATCACCATTATTCATGATATTTTGACAAAACTTTGTTACCTCAGGTACATTAAGGATATTTTGACTTTCAATAATAACAAGGAGGATAGATGGAACATTTGATATAGAGGTTTTTGGGCTCTGAAAATGAAAACGAGGCTATATAGGGAACGATATGGATAAATACATATTTTTTGATTATGTAAAACTCTCATGCATAAAACAAAGTGGTCAAGTTTTGCAAAATATAATAAAAAGATCAGACAAGTAAACATAAAAATTCATTTAATTCGAACCTGCAATCTTCTAGTTTTATGCTGGTAAATCTAAGTAATTCTGGGTCGTCAGCATTTGTTGTAAAAATAGAGAATGATAAGAATCCCTAAAGAAAAATTGAAAATGTTGCAGGCTCGGTTTGATTGAGCCTGTATATGGACAGTACTGTCAAGTGCAAAGTACCGTCCATGTCAGTAAACTGGGCCTGCTCACTGATTCTGTTCAGCATCTAAAACCGGGTGTAAAGTTTTAAAATATAAATCTAAATATGTAAAATTTGAAACTTTCACATTAATTCCCTGGTGCATTTTACCGAAAAATATGCTAAAACGATAACGAAATATATCAAAACTAAAATGAAATATGATAAACAAGATCAACAAGGAAAGGCGAAAACCTATTCGGTCATTTTGCATAATGAAAATGAATGATAATTCTAGAATCAAGGAAGAAACGAATGATATGAAATTTTTCACGCAAGTTATTGCTCATTACTAACATCAAATAGTACATAATTCTGGAAACCTTAGCCGACTTTCTTTAACTAACTTTTAATGCGAATTTAACTAACAAAATTTTGAATATATTACAGTGAACATGTCTTCTTGAAAATAGATAAGAATATCAGATTTTTATTTTCTCTCTCTAAATAACTAATTCCAGACGTTTTTTAAGTGTCACTGCGTGACTTCAATGTGTGTTCAATGATGTTAGTGTTTGAGAAATAACATATTCCAACAATAATGTTGTGATAATGTTGAAGAAACGTAATTTTCCTGTTTTTTTCTTCTTCTTCATGACTTTAATCATTAATCATTCGTTATCGCACGTGTCTAGACCCACAGTGCCAGCTGCTATGCTATAGTTTACTCAATAAATCATATTTTAAGTAGTTTTACATATGCTGTTTTTGTATTCCATCCAACAAGAGCTCGCACATACGGGCACATCTGTCACCTCCAGTATGCAACTTTAAATGAACAACAACAACAACAACAACATCAACAATGTCTTTTTTTCGTGACATCTACACCCGCACACATCTTTTGTTGTCTATCTAAATTAGATACTTCGCCTGTTCAGTACGGTTGTGTGCCGCAGTCTGTAAGAAGAGTAGGCAAGAATTTAGAGAAGAAAATCTTTTTTAATGATATCATACAGACAGGTTTTCCTTCAAAGATTTTTATGGCTCTTTAAAAGTTGCTAGAATTTGAAAATCGTCTTCAGTGTTGTTATATTTTTCTGGTCCTTCGGGATGATGCCAGCACTATTGAGTGTTGAGAATTGAGTAACGCTCAGCCGGTGCTAGGGGGCGTGAGGGATGTTGCACGTATTCATTGTCCCTCATGTACAGTCTCAATCAAACCGAGTCTGCAATTCTCTTGTAATTTTGTTGTGTTTAATGCTTCCGAGAGATCACTTTGTTTCCATTACTTCTTTAATTTAAGCTCTTTGATTTATAATTAAGAAGGCTCATAATCATATAGAAGCTAACGATTTTTATAAGATACGGAAATTGTCGCAACATAACGAGTTCTCACGAGTTAAAATGACTGTAACTGTCAGCTATTTCGTTAGATTATTTAACAAAATCTGTTTTATTAGATTTATAAATAATGACAAAGCAAAGAATATATTAATGAGAAATAACTGCATATCTGTTTCGGGGAGAAAATTATGTTTTGTTTAAATTTAACAAAACTATGTGTATCAGTGTGTCAGTAAAACACGTGTTTTTTTAAAAATAGTTTACGTATGAAATTGAACATCAATCTTCAAACCACGCATGTTCTTTTGTTATTTATTATATCTTTCATCTTGTGAAGTTATTTTGTTCATGATGCATATGCGGTTAAACCGAACACATCGACGAAGAAATTAATAAGGATGGCTCACAATTTTTTACTTTTACTGATGATGACGATGATGATTATGATAATGTTGTTGATGATCACGGACATTATGATGATGATAATAATGATGATGACAACGACAACGACGATAACATCACCACCACCACCACCACCACCAACAACAACAACAACAACCACCACCACCACAGAAATGAGTTCTTTTGTTCTTAATCATAAGTTCATGGGTGCCAAATATATGTCGCTATTTTTCGAAGACGTCACCGTTGTTAAATTAAATATAACTAGAAAACAAATCGTTCAAAATAGTTCTCACCTGTCTGAAATCTTTTTATTTTTATATTAAAAGCAATTTAACACTAGACCTTGTATCTTATGATTTATTTCCAATGATTTATTACTCTGATTACACAACCACCTGTGTTATAATAAAAATATCCAAACAGCTTTTTTAACATTTATTTATTCAAACTGATAAATTGAATTGAAACTTTTAATAAATGCCGAGATTTTACTCTAATTTAATTTACCAGTATCACCTGACTGCTAGCATTTTTGATTTTAATGATTAATATCAAAGGTTTACAATAAAGGTAGAGCTGGTCACATTTTTTTAAGAAAAAACTGTTTATTGTTTTATGCATTTTTATCGTTTTAAGAAAACCTTTTTATTTATACTAAAGAGACGCAATAAGAAATCTTAAAAGTGTCAGGTTAAATAATAATATTGGAAGTGTGTGATAATATGATACAGTCAAAAGGGTGTAGTAATGCCAATCAAAACGCGTAAACGGCGAAATTACGCGAAAAGGCGCAGTAACGCTTAGTGAATAAGCCTTGTAACGCAATTTGTTTTGCACTATTTTAGCGTTTCATTTTCCGCTACTACGCTTTATTTAAGAAATAATATATCCCAAACTGTGATTTTATCGCTCAATAACATCACTGTTTGGAGTTCGGATGCGAGGAATTATATCACGAGGGCGTAGCCCGAGTGATATAATGATGCGCATCCGAAAGACAAACAGTGATGTTATCCAGCGATAAAATCACCGATTTGGATATATTATTTCGATTCTAACACGACATAAACAAAAAAATGCTGCCGTACCTGCTTTTAAGCAAAATTGCGCCTGATTTGTTTCCGTACTTATTGTCAGCGCGTCGGATTTTATAGTGGTTACGTCACATGTATAATAAATACGTCACATGTCTAAATATAGAACGTCAAACAGTGACTCTATTGCATAATAACACACACTTTCGGTTCTTCTATGTTCAATAGTGAAAAATGCGGGTCGTGTTAGAATTATCGTTTTAACGCCTTTATTGCCGTTACTATGCTTGGTCTGCGATACAAGTAATGTTTTTTGCTTCACTTTTTGTTTTCTTGCTTCACTTTATGACAACAATTTTCAATTATCTAATTTTTTAAGCGGCCACGTTACTGACACGGATACTATAATTGCATATAATATTGTTTCTTCAAATTATTTTTGCCTTGACTATGTACAAAAAAAAATAAACATGATTTAAGTTTTTTATGTCAATTTTGTCTGTAAAGAGGCTGCTGTTCTTTCTCCGTCTAGCGAAGTTCATCAATCTAATCAACTTCTATCTGTTTTATCTTTTCAAGCTGTAGTCAGTGGTTACCTTATGTAATAAACATAATGTATTTTAAATTGCCTTATTAACAACATTTTTTTTTTAAATGTAACATTTTAACTTTTTGAGAACAAAATAGCTGACACATTTTCACGAAATTGATTTATCATATTTTTATTCTTTTAAAATAAAAGGGAAAATTTTTTTAAAAAAATAAATTTTTTTCTTTTTTATATAAAAAATTTAAACTCAAAAACAAAAAAGTTGGTAAAAATTTTTGGGTTTAAATTTTTTTTTCCCAATTTCAACCCTTAATTTTTTTAAAAATGAAGGGGTCTTAAATAATAAGGCCCCCAAAACCCTAAACAAAATTGTAAATTTCTTTTTTTTGGGCTGTTTCTCGCCGGAAAGGGGCTTTGCTTTTAAAACAAAATTAATTGCTTTTCATTGAAACCCACTTTTAAATTAAAAATAAATTAAGGCCCTAATCTTCTTTTCCCCAACAGACCCCTTTTTGGGGGCCCCCCCCGTTAAATTTAATTTAATTAAAACCCAATTTTTTTGTTTTATACTTTTTCTTTGATGCGCCCGGTGCACACCTTAAATTTAAATTTTAAAATTTAATGAACGAAAAAATTTAAAAAAATTTGAAGGGAAAAAATTTTTTTCTTTTGTTAAATAGGGTAAATCAAAAATAACAAAATTCCCAGCAAAAATTAAAACCGGGGGCGGTTTTTTAAAAACAATTTTAGAACAAAAAAATTTTAAAACCGGTGCAAAAACTGATTCGCTAGCCCGTTAAATTAAATATTTTGGTTTAAAAAAAATTCTTTTTCCCTTTTAAGGAAAATCAAAATTTCCAAGTTTCTAAAATGTTTTAAAAATTTCCCCCAAAGGAAATTTCTAAAAGGGGGTAAATTTATGTTTTCTTTTGTTTTCCCCTCCGGGAAACGTTTTTCTTTTTTAATTGGGAAAGGGTTTTTGGGCCCCAGTCCCGGTTTATTTTATTAAAATACACATTAAAACCGGTTAAAAACCCGGAAACATAAACCCGAAAAAATGCAAAATTAACTAATGATAATTTTTTCCCCCGGAATAAAACTTTTTTTGGGGGTTTTGAATTAAAAAAAAAAGGAAATGGTTAAAAATCTTTTTTAAAAACAAAATTCGTTTTAATCCAACATTTTTAAACAAAAAGCCGAAAAGAAATAAGTCTTGGCTGTTTAATTTTTTGTTTTTAAATATTGAAATTTTAACACGAACATATCCCCCTACGTGGGGCTTTCTCATACAAAAAAACATCAAATTTTTATAAAAATTTCACAAACCAAAAATACCCACGACCAAGGAAAATTAACAAATTTTTGGGGTTTTAATTCCCAAATCGGAAATTAAAAAAGGGGAGCCCCGGCCCAAACAACGTGTCATCATAAAAAAAATGTTTTCCGAATTTCTACGCCAAAAATAAACTCCCAATTTTTTATTTGATTGGGTTTGGGATTGGCGTGTGTACTACGCAAAGCTAGTTGAAACTAAGTGTTGGTAATTAACCGATGCAAGCCCCGTGTTAAACAGGATCAAGATCAAAATCAAAAATAAAATCTCAAATATTGTCCATCGTTTATTCTCGTTGATTTAATATTCAGTATGATTTTGATTTATTTTTTTATAAAAAATAAACTTGAAATAGCACGGTTATAAAATTTTGAAATAATCTTATCATTATTTTACAAGATATGGATATTTTACAATAGATCAAAATAATGATCTTGATCCTAATATTGATCATTATTTTGATCCGATTATTTTTTATTTGCATTGATATTCCTCAATTTCTTCTCTAAATGTATATTTCGTTGCAAATCAGCAACTGTATACAAAAAAAACAAAACAAAAAAACAATAAAAAAACAAAAAAAAAAAAAAAAAAAAAAAAAAAAAAAAACAAACAAAAAACCCAACTAAAAAAAACAAAACATAAAAAAACCCATAAAAACCTACATATTTTGATATTTCAGGCATTCTTCGTCGGCTTAGCGTCCTTTAGCATGTCAAGCCAGAAACAATTTGACAGACAGACAAGCTGTCCAGAAACAGCAAGGACCTCATCATATTTTGACCAATGGAGGTATAATCAGCCTGTAGACGTCAATGACCCCATGTCTATAAAACGTAACTTTGATCGCAGAGAAACACTGGATTCTATTTGGAAAAGCAGAGATAGTATATGTGAAGACATTGGAAGTTTGGGTAAGTAATTGTGATGCTTCTTATTTACGTTTTAGCAGCATGCCTCCAGATTCATGCTACTAATTGTTAATAAAAAATGAAATATTGTCAAGTGAAGAAAGTAATTTACATATACGCGGCAGTTTAAATCTACGAAAATTATCCGAAATATTAAAAAAATATGAAAAAAGACTCTTACAGACTTGATAACGCAGTAAAATACGGTTACACTACCGCAAAATCAATCATTCATTGCATAAAACATGTACACCATTTCCTGAACTGATTTTTAAAAACTTGTGTTGAAATCTATGTGTATGTTTCTTAAGGTTAATTTTCCTGACATATTTTGGCTTTGATAGAAATTACAAATATATTCATTTGCAGAAAAGCACCACTTCATATTGTTTTTATCCACTCCTTAAAACTGTTGGTACAATTTGTAAAAATTTAACATCAAGTGTTATATTGAAAATGTTTGATTCATGCATTATATACCGATACTGTGTTATTTCATTTCAGACGACGACGACGAAGAAATTGAAAGTAAACAAACAAAAGAATTCTGTACACAATTTAGTTTGTTAACATCCCCTATAGATAAATATGAAAAACACGAGCACAGTTACGTCAATAATATATTCAAGGAATCGGAACTTAATCAACACGACGCTTTCATGTCCGCATTTGGAAAAAAAGGAAGGGAGGTTGGTGAATTTCAAGATGCCAAGGATATCACAACTGTTTCAGACGGAGATCTGCTTATTTCTGATTTAATCAACGACCGTGTACAAATTTGCAGTCACCGTACTGCATCCGTTACCATATTTGCACCAGACGAAATAAAACAGCCCTGGGCAACAGCAGTTACTCCAGACGGCAATATTGCGGTGACGTCATGTAAAGAACGATGCGTGAAATTGTTAAATATGAAAGGGGAATACATCTTTGACTTTGGTCACAGATATTTTGTTCGCCCAACTGGCCTTGCTGTCGACAGCAAAGGTAATTTCATTATATGTGATTCAGTGATAGATAAAGTATCAATGTTTGACAGAAACGGAAATTTTATTCGCTTTCTTGGAAATTCATTTATACTTGAGGAGTGTTTTAGTTCGCCGCGTTATGTATGCGTTTCAAAAACCGGCGAGATAATCGTGTCCGACTGCGGACATCACAAGATCAAAGTATTTGACCCAGAAGGTCATTTTATACGGTCTTTTGGGTCGTTTGGAAAAGGAGAGCAACAATTTAAATGCCCGTATGGTGTCAGTACAAACAAATACGGTGATATATTTGCAGCCGACCATTATAATAGCCGGATATCCTTGTTTTCACGTGATGGGATATTCATACGTCATGTCGTGACGTCAGAACACGGACTGGTTCATCCGCAAGGTCTAAATATAAGCTCTGATTTGCACATGTATATTTCTCATGGCCATCTTAAGGCGAACGAAATTCTTGTGTACAAACTTACTGATTGTTTAAATTATGAATATTCTAACAGAATATATTTTGTATAAATTAATAGAATAAAAAAAATTCATTTGAAAAAAATGGTATTTTAGCTGATCATTAGCAGATGCACTGGTTAAGAACATTTTAATCCAGAAGGTTGTTTTTATACTGACTTTCATTTAGAATTTTTATTTTTGACTTCTTAATCAGTTACTTTAGTGTAGGAAAGAACAATAACTTGCATTTCAACAATCGATTTACGTTGTAAGAGTTAACTCCCTTGATTTATACTAATAACTCATTTTATTTGTAAAATAAAGGAATACTATCTTTTAGCAGAATGATCAAGTATATCAAAATAAATCTATTTAAAAAAAAAATAATACAGTTCTTAACTAAAAGACAGATAAAGCTTCAGAAATGAATATAATTTACCTTCTGCAGAAAGAACAAACATATTAAATTGATGGATTTAGAGAGCTAAATGAAAAGTCAAACCTTGCAATGTTACTTTTTTCGAATATAATACTCTGAATTATTATTATTGGTGTTTTAATTCGAGGACAAGAATAAAATATGAGTTTAATCTTATTACTTTAATTGCAATTTGTAGAACTACTATGTAACACACATAACGTTGCATTGTCATTTATTAAATTTTACTATTCAAATCTATTTGAGCATAGTGTGCAAGGGAATCATTTCATATCACAAACACATTTGGTAAACTACGCTTTTTAATATCATATCACAAACAAATGTACAAGCTTGTTTTTTGAAATATTTGTCCAAGTAGAATATACCTTACAATAAAGATGCACGAGAGATACTCCAAAAGTTTTGACAAAGAAACCAGCAGTTGTATGTTAGCTACCGTGTTAGCTATTTCCCGGTATTATGGGTTACACGGAAACGATGACTACTGCTTTTATGCTTAAAGCTAGTCTTCTTGGAAGTTGACTTGTAGGTGAAAGTTCTACGACCTCCAGGACGTCCTCCTACTGGAACAACATATCCACCATAATTGTCGTCATCGTCATCATCTATAGGGGTAAAACAATAACAAATAAGTAACGATGGTGACTTTAAATTTAGAAGAAAAAAATCAATAGTTTTATATGTAAATGCACATGTACATTTTCTTCTTCAAAAGTTAACATATGATATGCACATACAAATATACCTTTATACCCTTTAAATCAATAAAATTTTCAGGACTTAAAGAGGCCTTTAGCTTTTCTTAATGTCAAATATGTTATTTTTTATAATATATATTCATTGTCTAATCAATAGAATAAAGATGGAAAGAGAAAATTAAACCCTGTCACATCAGAGCAGCGTTCTCACGGTGTCCAAAGGAAACTAAAAACACTGAGGTGAGCGCAGTAAGATCGCAAACATCGCTGCAAAAAACATTTTTATTGCGATCTCGCGGCGCTTTGTTACATTTGACAACGACGTGCAACGCAGTCTAGTGTGACAGGACCTTTACCGACAGTAAAATACATAAACAAAAGAAAGCAATTGATACATATAACCTGACGGTCCGCTGTCAATATATATCGAAATAAGTAAAGCGGACAATTCGTTTCCCGATCTTCTATTTTTTAGAGACACGTTATAAATAGCTCACGGAACGTTATGCCGGCTTTACAGTTATATGATGTTTTTCCGGATACAATCACTGAAACATTTAGTAAGAAACAACAAAGTATTGCTTTTTTTACAGAAAAGAAAAGCTGAAAGCTACTTTAATAACTTGTAAATAATACAAAATCATACATTGTTTTTGCTGGGGATTAGACTTTTCTGATTTCACTTATTAAAGTCTTTCATGCAAATAAATATTTTTTTCTCTATGTATTTTAGTAGTTTATAAATTTAACAGTGCTAAGAGCAAAATTTTTTTTTTTTTTGTAATTAACATTTTATTTCCCATATTGTACAAAACATGTAACAGAAATATTTTTTGGTCAATATAATGTATTGGCAATCAATATACAGTCAAAACTGTGTCCAAACCACCTAACTAATTATTCATTTTTATGACAAAAGCCACCCTAACTAACCCTACAGTGCTTAACAGATAGAGGATTCTCTTGATAAAGACCTCTTCTTGTCTATAGAGGAAATGTTATATTTCTCCTCTGTAAGACCCTGGTCACAGGTTGACTGTAATCATGCATCAAAGTACATAGTCAATACAAATTCAATAATCTCAATTAAAGCCAAATTAATCAGTACACATACAATAGTTTTAAATGAGCCATATTAATCAGTACAAATACACTAGGTTCAGATAAAGTCAGATTAATCAGTACAAATACACTAGTTTCAAAATGAAGCTATATTTATCAGTATAAAACAAATATTCTCAAATGAAGCCATATTAATCAGTACAAGTATAATAGTCTCCTATGAAAAAACTTTATAATTAGTTCAAATACACAAGTTTCAAGTGAAGCCCTATTAATCAGTCCAAAAAAACCCCAACAAATCAGTCTCGAAAGAAGCAATATTAATCAGTACCAATATAATAGTTTCACCCGAAATTATATTAATCAGTACCAGTACCATATTAATCAGTACACATACAATACTTTCAATTGAAGCCACATTAATCAGTATACATACAATACTTTCAATTGAAGCCACATTAATCAGTACACATATAATAATTTTTAAATGAAGCAATATTAATCAGTGCAAATACAGTAGTTTTGGATGAAGCAATATTAATCAGTACAAATACAACTGTTTTGAATGAGACTATATTAATCAGTTCGAATACAATAGTTTCAAATGAAGCCATATCAATCAGCACAAATACAGTAATTTCATATGAAACCATATTAATCAGTACAAATACATTGATTCCAATTGAACCTGTATTAACCATATCATTTATACATAACTATATTAAATCAATATTGCTTTATTCTGATGCAATAGAGAGAATTCTATATCATTCGAGGATTTTCATATTGTACAATGATTTTGAGAAGAGGAAAGGAAAAAAAACATTCCTTCCTCCCCCTTTAATAATATTTAGAGTTTTACTCTATAGCTTAAAGTAATGTAGTAATGAATGCTTAAATTTAAATACCATATTTAAATTTTGCACCTATGGGATAAATATGCTTTTTAAAGAAAAAGGATATAAAAAATGGAGAAAATAAAAAGGGTTCGGTGAAATCTACTAGAAGGATTTTTATCTCAGATTCAAATCTGAAATTTCAAATAATAGGGAATTTTAGATTTTTTGGTGGTGTCTCCCGGTGCCCGCAGCAGTGAAGTGCAAAGTTGTAGAATAATAAGAGCAAAGAGCAAAAATACTTGAATGCTTAACTAAACGATGCAGTTCAAAATATTGATTTCAATAAATTTTTGTCCCGCGAAAATATGTGAGATTAACGAAGTACAGTTGGTATTGCTCATCGTTTAAAAAGTTGTGGGTAAAGTAAATATAAAAAAAGGTTGTCCTGCAATTTACAAAGGTCGATGCAAATAAGATTTAAATTAAAAAACAATGTAGAAATCAAAAATATGATTACAAACAACATTAAAGCTGAACGTATCATAAATTTTCCGGAAAAAAATTTAAAAAAAAAGAAAAAAAAGTCAAAAAGGTGAATATTTTTCACATACCTTTCAATTTTCCCAAAACAAAAAATTTTCCATGACAACGGCCCAAACAAAATTTTATGTACATTCATTTTCCCGTTATTTAAAAATCGGTAACAAACGGGCCCCAATGAATTCTGACAACTTGCCTGGATTGTTGGCCTCTAATATACCCTGTTATTTAGCCCGAGGACGTATGAAGAAACTATTTGAAATATACCGTCACCTGTCATTATAATTTATCTGTTTTACAAATTTATTATTTTTAAGGGCAAAAGAGGTAACATATTTAAAAAAAAAATATTTCAGACCAATGATACTCTTAAAACAGACATTCATCATTAGTCTCTTCTGTAACAAAAACCTACCTCTAATCAGTCATAGTTGTTTGGTTTGCGGGCGTATGTTTTTCAAACATATTCATATCATATATGGCAAGGCATAGCTTTGAACTAGTTCTCATTATTCAAGTAAACCGACTGTTTTTCATATTTTCTAAACAAAAATGTTGATTTCGTAAAAGTGTTACATGACCACTTATACTTATGTCTATGTACTAAGGTACAAAAACGTTTGCCTGATAAAGATAGCGATGCGATGCTGGTGGAAGGTTGTTTGCTTGCTTTTCTGTTATTTTTTTACTTTTACACAATTTTTTGTTTTATATCGGCAGTCCCCTACGATTTCGGAATCAGCGACGGGAGGCAATGACATTAGAATCAATGTTTGATATCAATTGTCACGGTGAAATTACACCTCACCTGAGGACATCAACCACTAATTATTGGGCCTGAAAAGGAGGAAGTCGGATAGAAATGCCGGCAGACAAGATGATATACATAATAGTTTTCATGTAATAAAACTGGTGTTAAAAGTCTATGCTCATACCAAACATATTATTCAAATAACAGAAGGGAAAAATGTAACACTTCAAAAGACACAACTCATGTTTTATTAGATATTTTCCCTCATAGGTAAAACATTATTCATACTATTTAAGACATTCTTCATAACATTCAAGAATAATTCATAATATGCTTGGCCCATGGACAGTATGCTCTCCCATTTTAGTACGTAAACTCGGCATGACACTCGTTCGTTGTAAATCATGAAATTTCATGTATATGTATTCTAGAACTGAAAAATGACCTGTCTTTAACACTTAAATACTATAACGTTTCCAAATTAAAAGTATCATAGACTATAACCAGTACAGATATCTGAGCTTTTTCCGTCAAAACATTCTCCATAGAACCAGTAATAAAATTCGTCATTATGGAGACAATGATCCTTAGATTTGAGCCATTAATATTATTATTGGCACTTTTATTTGGTCTAGTAAAAAACTTTCTTTCATTACTATATGAAAATCTTTGGAATGAAAATCAAATATTGAACATACGCATTAAACACCACGACGAAAAGCAGTTCATATCGAATATGCGTCTTTCAATAAGTTTTGTCACTGGGTTCAAATTTTGTAACTGTTAAGTTTTTTATAAAACTATTTTTTATATTAAGATTTCAAAGTATTCACGCTCTATCGACACGCATTTTTGTAATATCTCTTTCAAGTGTCAAAAAGATGAAACATAAACTTCTTTTCGAATCTGTCACAGACACTGATAACAAGCGCTGTCAAGCGGTCTCCTGGGGTATATCTCATACCAGAATTCATTTTCTTAAGCCAATGAAACAGAAAAAATTCGCAGGGACTTAAGTAAGAAGAACACGGCGGATGGTTTATTACTTTAACATTTTCAGACGCAAAGGTAGACTTTGTGAGAGAAAGCATTGCCATGTATAAGACTAACTCCCTGACCGTCCTTTGCTTTGGCGCATCTTCTTGTAAAACACCTTCACATACAGAAATCTTGTAAAACCCTTTCAGTGACTGTGTGACCAGATCGCCATGATACTTGATCGACTTGTCCATTTGAATTAAACTTGTACATGATATTTTTTATACTGATGCTCTTTTTTGGCAATACATGCCCGCTTTTTTTCAAATATTTTTGCAACCACTGTTTGCTATCGGCCCTTCTTTGAAGCTCAGGTTTAATCTGACTGCCAGTAGGTTAGAAATAAATCGCCTTTTACAGTCTTTGTATATTTTTAAATTTGTTTTGGCACATTTAAGACCTTGACCAAAAGGACGATATGCTATTGATTTACAGAAAGAAATGTGGATACAGTGTTTCATATTAATATAATATATAATTATTTAAGATTAACATATGTTAGTTTATTAAATGGATCAGATATTCTTTTGGCAAGATTGGACCATGTTAACTTTGTTCTGAAAAAGGTAAAAAATTTATCGAAAATGCGTATTTATTATCTTAAAAGTTAGAAAACATGCAAAACTAAGCTGGTGAAACAAAGCAAATATATTTTTTCTTTTAGAGCATTATATTTACTTTTTATATTTTTACTTCATTAGCTATTGCCATTTCAATAAATTAATTGCAAAACTTTAGTACAGTACGTTTGTTGAAACAGATATAAAATATCTAGGTAAAGTAAATATTTCATACGTAGATGCATGAAAAAACATACTTCATTTAACTAAATCATGTAGGGAAATAACAAGCTAGTTAGTTGACAGTTCTCTAGAAAACCTATCTTAAAAACAAAATACACTTCTGATCAAACCTATTGCGTTTTCGCCGGAATTCGCGGAATTGAAATTTCCTAACATGCGAATGAATGTCAAACTATTAAGTTTACTATTTACTGGACAGTCGGGTCAGATGCGGGACACGCCTGTTTTCATGTTTACACTACATTTGTCTTTTGTGATGTGATTGCGATATAAGTTTATAGTATGTTTTAAACAAAGGATAACGATGATGATGCTCAAGGGTCGCATGTAAAGAATTCGCCCCTGTTTTAGAAGTATATAATCAAGTTAAATGTGATTTTTAGTATGAAAGGTGCTTGGATATATTGCCTCGTAATTTAAGTAGTTATTTAACACAATTATGGTTGTATTCACATTCTTTGCATATTCAAACAGGCCGATAAAGTAGAGAAATCCTTGTTATTGTATACTCGTATTCTGTGATAAGCACATGAAAACGAATGTTATTTGATTTTGATTCGCCATGTTATATTGAAAAGTGGACTTGAAAAGTATTATTATGCTAAATAACGCATGTACTATTTGAAAATGACAAAAGAACAGTTCTTACATTTTTAGCAATGCATATTAAACATTATATGATTTTAAGAGCAACTGCTACACATACTTTTGTCCATCATCTAAGAATACAAAATGGTGTATGCTTTATATAAAAATATAATGTAATTGTATTAAATATAAATGTCATAATTTATACATATGGTATTGCAATTCGAATTTAATAAACACTGGTTTATTATTATTAGACTGCATAACATGTAATTGTATCAATTTTGTAAATATGTCACGATACTTTTGATACGTATCTAATAAACTATATGTTTTGATTAAATAAATTCGTTATAATATGTAAAAATTCATTAAACTCTTTAAAAGTCAAAACGTTTAAATATCAGTTAAACTATTATATTTAGAAGCAGTCGTTAGGTTACAGAACATTTCAGAAAATTTTAAGACATGGATAATGCTTTATTTTCGTGTGAGGAAACCTTGTCAATAATTTTAAAGCCAGTTTATTAAATTTAACAAAGCAAGAATAAATCACAAGATGCGATGAGAGAAGAAAAATCCCGTAAATGATAGGCTCGTATATATTGAACATTATTTTTGTTTAATGTATTTGATCAAGACATTGTATGAGATTTTCAAAATGGTTCCAAGAAATGCAAGACAAATATTCACTCTAAATATATAAGTAAAATTACATTGTTGATGTTGTTGAAAAAAGTATTGTCAAACGCATGGATTTTAGTACACCTCATGAATAATTTTGTTAACATTTTTAGTTGGAGTGTTAATTTCGACACTAAATCACATATTGTTATGTAATAATTTAATTATCTTCTTGAATATCTAAAATATTGACCCATCTAACAAATTGAAAGTTAAATTGAAAGACAATGCTTTGTCACACTAACCCCTGTCAGAATTTCTTCAAATTCACTTCTGCACAATTGTTTACAATTAATTTTGCGAGTGAAATATCCAATTTCGGGTACTACATTTAATAAATGGACAAAATGAATATGTGATCAAAAATTTGGTCATCGTATGTCTTTTTTTTGCGGAATTGTACTTTTGAATAAAATTTTATGTGGCCATAAAAATTAACACAAATCTTGAGGAAAGGTCCTTCAAGTTGCTCATTTACATTGTTTTAAAAACACCAGTACAAGATTTAATTTTACTACTGCCGTTGATTCTTTGTCATACCTCACGATATCTAAGAACAAATTGTAAAATAGTCATCTTCAAATTGAACCAAAGCAAAAATATTATTCTCGTAAAATGTAGTAAAACTTTAATACATATGTCAACAGATTGAACCCCAAATACATATATATGTAATCCTTGATTCCTAACTGAATGGAGTTACGTTCATATTTATTACAAAGTAATGACGTCATTCATCAAAGCCATAGGTTTGTATGCAGAAAAGAAACAAATATCCATAAAAACATGGATGAAACCATTTTGGACAATTTACCTAAAAATGGACGCGTGATTAATCTGTGATATAAACAAAACAATACACATTTAAAACGACAACATCCAACTTTGTTATGTTACATTTATTTACTGTTAAAACTACAATTTTGAAAGTTAAGCACTTTAAATATTCATTTAATTGCTTTCCTAAAATTCTCCCGATGCACAATGTCTTTATATTACCTGAAAAAAAAGGTATGTGTTTTAACAGAAATGACTTATCAAACATGAGATCAAGTACAATGAGAAGGGAACGTCTCATATCAATATATCATTATAAGTTATAGAAATAACAAAGCAAAGACGTTTAAGTTTAAAAAAATAACATATATCATTAATAAAAATCTTGTTAAAACGCTATTACGAAAAACGTTATATATTTAATTTTGTTTTTGAATTTGCTATTGTAATCTACTATGTGTTTTTGATAATTTGTAAATTGTTTCAATTCCATTTGTCTACAATATTGGTTTTAATCCCTGAAATGTTCCTACCTTTTTAAAATTCATATTTAATGCTTTTTCTTATGATAACCATCTTACAAACTTTAATTACATTATAAAACATTGCAAGTCAAAAGTTTTGCCTTAGTTTCGGAGGAAAAATCGTATTAATTTATTAGGCATTATGAAGCTTTACATATAATTTCTAAAATTTACATTTATAAGATATTAACAAATAATTTATCGGACAAATAAAATTACGTTATTTCAATTTACAGACACTACCGACTGTTAAATGATTTATATGATAATATGCTTCATAATTACATGATTATTTTTTGCCAGTGTCAGGAGTCATTTTGCGTGCAATAAAGACGCCATTTTGTTTAGACGCCAACTCCCTAGATTCGTGTTTCAATATCCCTATTTTCTTTCCTTTTGCTGTTGATGAAGAGACATATTCGCCCTCAACGCTCCCTGAAATGATAAAATATGTACAGACTGATGCAAAAGTAATGCAGAAAATACTGTGAATAAAATTAAAAGCATGTTATTATAAAACAGTTACAAAAACTATATGTTTAGGGTAAGTTTTGAATTGACACGCAATCAATATACATCCTAAGAATTATTATATATTCAGAAACAAAATGAATAAAAGCGCATTAGAAGGCAACAATATAAAGTTACAGGTATAACCGGATTAGGAATATATGTAGTTCAAAAGAAGTCAAAAATTTTTCGTAGTATCAGTAACTCGGAACAACATTAATGATATCTGAATATTCACTTATGAAGTTATGCTGAAAACAAAATGACTTACCTTTAGGAACTAACACCAACAGAACTAAAAGTACAAAAGCTGCGACAATTGAGCGATTCATATTGTACTAGAATTTCAAAACCGATAGTGAGGCTGTTTCTCCGCCATGCTTATAAGCATCAGAAAAATGCCGATGGGAAAGTCGATGTTTTTTAACAGAACAACTGTTGCAAGAATGATTATATTAAATGCCCTTATTCTCGGACATATTTGTGATTTAATGTATTAAAACATACATGAAGCATAATAGGGGGGTCACTATACGGGGAAGTCAAATACTTTGGCATGCCCGGTTCTAGACTAAACGCGTATATTTAAAGGAAATCATATAAAAACAAGGAAAAAATATGGATTTATATACCTATCAGTAAAATGTTCAGTATCATATCTTACTGGGCGCCATTATTTCAATGTAACTCAATTAAAATAGGCGAAGTATTCCGATAACGGACCGATAGCAATTTTTCAGCTCAATAATCGTCGGGGTGTTCCGACTGAAAACTGAAGCGGTGCATGAAATACCTAATGGCACCTCTAAAACGGAAAATGTAGAATAAAAATGAACGATTATTCAAACTTCCCTGTTCATAGACTTTGCTTCATTATTTTATCTATTGACATCTTGTTCAAGTTTTCCAAGAATCATAAAAATCATGGCAACTTTGTCAATGAAAGTTTTTTTTTAATCCTAAAATGTGTACAAAAACACTAATATGCTAATATGTAGAAAAACATAGAAGTTTTATACAATATAGTATCAATATATGGCAGAAAAAAAGTTTTATAGAAAAAAAATATTAAGAGGAAATTTATATGAATACCCAACTTACACATTTTTGTTTTCATCAATATTTAAAATTTAATATAAATTTAGAAAATGTGACCATTTCAGACTAATTCACTTTTAAATACTAACCTTTGTTAAAAAAAATATATATTCATTGACAGGTAAGGATTGATGGTATTTTTAAACATTGCAATTCAATATGATTCATTATATTTTTTGTCTCGTTATGACAAAAGATCATTCAAGGGATCATTCAACAATGGGTGACAATAAACAATGTTTATAGTGAGCCATTTTATGTCATACACCATTAGGAAGACTACCTCACAAAAATTCAGTCTACTATCATATGTATACTACCATAATTTATTCCAGAACACGTCACTATCACTGTATGATACAGTGATATTACTTTAAATTGTAAATAATACACTGTTACAGTTGTTTAATTTATGATTTTGAGGCTAAGGTAAAACAGAATTTGAATATTATCATTGCATTTTGGCTCAAATGTTTAAAACTCCCTATGTGTTTGATGGCATCATTGTGTCTTTGTGTCCTGCCGGACTACTTACCGGTGACCCCGTTTTGCAGGGTCGTGTGGGGGTTGCGTTCATTGAACGCCGCACAATGAACGCCGCCCTCCCTTGTTGATTTTGGGTTTTCATATTTTATAACTGATCAACGAACTAGTAACTGTGTTTCAAAAGATATTACATTCCAAATGTGTACTAGATGTAGCACATTTAGAATATTTCCCTTAGTTTTGTTCAACTTAAAAAAGATAAGTCTGACGTCAGGACGGGATATGATGATGGCTGTGTTTTTTTTGGTAAAAAAGTACTGTTTTTGCAGCGGATAAGATGCCACGTAAACTGTGTGTTAAATGGACACAACTTGGGATATTGATAGGACGGGACTGGAAATCTTTAATTATTTTGTTACCATTTGATAAACTTCAATGTGCTTAATTTAAGATCATTTAATTTCTTCGTATTTCCGGAATACACATTTTTATTATGTAGAATGTCAGACCTGCAAATGAAAAGCGTTTAAAAGCTTTTGACTCAAATCGAACTGAGAACAATAGAGGCCAGTACTTTGATAATAAATTCTTCATTAGCAGTGTAACTCGATATGGCCGTTAAGCCTGTCCGCTAAGCCTGTCACTCTTATAAAAACGCGGAGAAAACTAAGGCTTGCAAATTTGTTTATTTTTATTTATGTTATTTTTCTTAGATTACTTAGAAAAAGATACAATTAAAGTAAATATGTTCTTTGCCTTGTTTGATACTTGTTGGGATTTTACAAGTATACGCTCTTTTGAGATTTCAATCTTATTTTATATTTAAATATTTTTATAATAATTTGTCACATTGTAAATTATGCAAATTTAATTTTAAAAATTACTCAAAAGGGAAAATATGAATCAGCTTTTCATTAATTTTATTCTCTTCGATAAAAGTAAAAGACATTTATTTCTCAAATATATACACATTAAATCGGCCATATTCAACTTTTAGTTTTAGTTCCCACACCCCTTTTTTAAATTTGTACGCCATTGTTCATGTGAAATTATTTGCCACACAAATAAGGAAAATGTAACCAAAGTAGTACTTTGACTTCCATACAAAATACTAAATCACTATAAATGTACAAATGCAAAAAAAAAAAAAAAAAAAAAAAATGAATAAAAAAGATGGTTGGTAAATATGTTTCGGAAACTCCACAAAAACACCACATGTAATAAAAAAGCTATTGAAGAATTTAAATAAAAGCATTTATGAGGCACAATGGTCTTTTAAAAGACAACTCTGTTTTTTCTTAGCATATCATGGCTTATATCTTCAGAAAAATATTCACATTACTACAGAAAGATACTATACAATTTTCAGATGTCAGGACTGAGATTAGAACTCTTTGACTAGACATTTGACATCCTTAGCATGCATTGATGTACAATATATAACACATGTATTTACATTCATCGAAAGCAGTATTTATATCGACATTGACCTGATATCAACTTTTATGTGCATACGCATGGCTAGAAAGATTAATTTTCATGTTCATCTGTAGGGTAAATATGGCCAGACCCCTAAGCGCTAAGTACTATACAACCATTCTCCTAAAATGCAATGGCCACCACTATTGTTTGTGCCTAACCACTTTGTTGCCATTGCAAATACCCCATGCAACGAGATGTGTTTTTGGGACTCAAGTTTTTTCAAGTTTTATTAAATTTATCTCAGTCTGTAATATACATAGACATGAGAACAAATTCTAATGATACACGTAATCACAGAGGACAACTTTTATTTAAGATCTTGAAGGAATTTATACGAAAGTGAAAAAAAAAATCTATTCCGTAATTAATGATATTGATACCAGTCCATTCTAGTCATACTCATGGATTTTAATAATGCGCGACCCGGTCTGTAGATATTTTAATCAGGTTATTTGATTGGTCGATTGATTTACACACCGTGTAAACCCATTAATTATGTCATGTAGGTCAGTCAGGTTATGCAGTAATTGTGTCATTGTGTCAGGTTGAGGTTAATATCATGGAAAACGTGGATTTTGTCTGTCTCGGACTTAATCACACGTAATCTGATTAAGGGTAGAAGTTGACATCTTCGTACTGAGTTATTAAATGTTGTCTGTGGAAACTGGCAGTAATTCATTTTTGGAATAAATGTGAATCAGTGAACTGTGTCATTTTGAATTCCATTTGATGGATTAATTATAAGATGCTCACAATCTCCCGTTGGCATGCATAACAACTGTAGAAATAGGTAAGTGAATTTTATTTTTAATTATTATTTTTGTTGAGTTGTTTACACGTATAGGGATTGTGCATGCCGTCCAATTTGTTGAACAGGCCACTATGTACAGTCCTTTAAACGAAAGCGAAATTTGAAGGGCTGCTAAACTTGCGGTTTTCTTGTCAACAATTTGGATTTTAATTCTAGTGAACGCGAATTTTCAATTGAAATGCATTTTCCAAACTACAGACTGCTTTCCCTTGTTAATCTTCACTCACATATATAAAATATCAAGACATTTTTTTATTAAAAAAACGGGTATAACTGATGAAAATTAAATAAATATACGTTCTTGAAGAATGTGATCCTTTGAAGTAACGTAATAAAAGAAAAAAAAGATAAAATAAAACTTCCATGGATCAAATTATGTTAAAAGTTTTAATGAAATTCATAGGGCAGTAAAAGCCCACCATAATCCGATAAAACAGTGAGTAATTCAGGGGGACCCACCCCACCAATTTTTTTTTTAGAAAATAATAAAAACCGGAGGTATTGAGAGGTATATAACATAGAAATGTGCATCGGGTGACTTGACTTTTTCGACCGCCACTTTGCATTTAAAACAACACAAACTCGCATATTAACGTTTTATTTTTTTAATATTGTCTTATACTAGATTATTTAAGAAGGAAATCCCATGTGTTTAGTATATAAAAACAGGTGTTAGGTATTAGTAATCTTATCAACCATCGCTGCTTCAGGGGATATCTGAAACGAGAAAAAACAGTTTTATACAGTGTTGTATTATATTCTTATGTCGAAATAAGTTTTATCTTCAAATGGTGAGCAATTATCTGATATTTAAATATATTTCAGTTTGTCTTTATGAATTAAATTCTTTAATAGATATGTTAATCTTATAGTAAATTTGTTCATTATGTGGCAACAGAAAAAGAATTAAACATATTTGTACCTATTTTATTCGGAAAGTATACGAATGTACAACTATTTTCGTATTTTCATTTTTTTTCTAGTTTTATTTTATTTTTCCTAAGCGATTAATGATTAATATTAATCAATTCGACAAGGCACATTTTCCATAAGTATTATACAACAATTGAATTGTATGATTTGGATACTCCCATAAAAAGTGCTTGGACAAAAATGTTAATAAAGTTTTAAGTGAATTAGTATAATCATTAATATGATGAATAATGATATTTTGATCTAAAAAAAGAATTATTACCTGCTATTTAATATTGATGAATCTTATCAACAACATCTATAAATAATTCTTTTGTAGTTCGCTGTTATGTCTGATATAAAATAATATCAACGTAGTTATTGATTGTTTTTTAGGACCAAATAACTTACTAGTAACAAGAATCAGAGCTTGCATTTGGGAAGTAGTGTTTGCATAAAATGTCGCTGTGTAGACTGAGTAAAGTTTGATGAAAAATATCTGCGATAACACATTTTCGTTTAATATACCATATAATTTGATAACATGCATTAAATATGATAAACAAGATCAACAAGAAAATGCGGCGTTCAATGTACGCAACCTCCATACGACCTAGGACCAAGAACCAGCGACAAGGAGCCCAGAAAGAACCCAAACAAAAACAGGAGAGAGCACAAGGCAGAGCACGGACATGGTTATAACTATAATTATAATACAGTCAGGATAAGTTAAGTTTTACTTTGTTTTTTTTATCTCGCTTGACCTAATGGGTGATTTGAATCTTACCTTTATTTTTTCTGGTTATTTGCCATGATGGGTGATTTTAAAGTGATGGCTTTTGCTGCTGCTCTGGGAGCTCGTGCTGTTGTGGCTTGTCTTGTATACTATTGAGTGATGCTTTGGCTTTGGAAACAGGGAAGACATCCAATTATTCGCCTCCTCATCTGAAAAAGAGACAACATGAAACTGACAGATCACTTCAGAACATTTTCAACCATGCAGTTTTATTTTCAGACTCGACCGTAACAAAATTGCTTTTGAGGTTTTTTTGTGATCGTATGACAACTGTTTCAACTAAACTTAGCTTTTTAGTATTCATGGAAACAAGCAAATGAAAACCACACATAAATGCAATGAAGAAAAATACACAAAACACACAAAATGTCAAACATTAAACTTTTAAAATGTGTTGACGAAGCTTATTAAACACAAACATTTTACAAAAAACTTGCACAAATATAACAACTTTTTATTAAATACTAGCAAAATGTAAATTATTAATATAACAAAAGCCGCAATATTTGTTTTAAAACCAATCTCATGAACAATTTTTGTTAAATAATCAATATTGACGTGCATGAACGGATCATAATATACAATGAAATAATTAACACGAAAACGAAAGATATATCATTATTGAATAGATTTATACACTTGTTTAGTATATATTGTAGTGACAAATAATAAATGGTTGTATACTTGCTTAACAATATGTTTTAAAATTAAAGCAAACCTAACTGCATTAATCACTAATGATGAAAATATAAAATAGATTTTACAAAATCGCTGAATTACGCAAAAAATGGCAAAATTGAAAATGTTGTAGGCTAGGTTCGATTGAGTCAAGTCATGAATTTGATGAATATAAGTTCATAAAAGTTGTAAAGATAAAATCAATATACTAACCTGCCGAAACGAAAGCACATGTAACCATCAAAATGGCAAGAAAAGCAATAAAAACACGGTTCATGTTTGTAACAATTATTGTGCACCACAATATTTCAGTGAAGCCGGATTGTAGTCCGAAGCTGATTTTAGTCTTTTATATACAGGCTACTAAAATGCTCACCTGTCGTCATAATTTATCTGTTTTACACCTTTATTATCATTAAGGGCATAAAAGGTAACATATTTTTAAAAACCTTATTTCACATCAATGATACACTAAAACACATTTTCATCATTTGTCCCTTCTGAAAAAAATCTGTTCCGAATCAATCATATTTGTTTGGTTTACAGGCGTATGTTTTTCAAACATATTTATACCATATATGGCGGGGCGTAGCTTTGAATTTGTTCTCATTATTCAAGACAAACGACTGTTTGATACTTCAAACAAAATAGTTAATTCCGTGTTTCAGGGCGCTTATTAGCGGGGTTGCGTGGCGAAAACACAAATGGCACAAATCAGTCATACAGAGAAGATAAGATAATATTCATGATAGTTTTCATGTAATAAAACTGAAGTTAAAAAGTTAAAACATTCATTGAACTTTTTAAAGATCCTTTAACACATTTTTGTAAGGTTTTATATAAAAAATACGATGCTCAAATTAAGATTTATCAATATTGTAAGTTCCAAAAAGCATTACTTATAAAGATATTACCGAATTTAATTTTTCTTCTAAATAAAGGGAGGTAATTAGAAATATTTATTCTATCAATTCTAAGTCAAAGTTTCCAATAAGAAATGAATGCATATACTTTAATGATTACATTTAATGTGTAAAATTATTTACATATTTTACATATTCTTTGATGTTTGAGTAGTGTTGTATTAGCATAATTATATACATATATAATTTCACGTAAGAGTGGTATACAACCTCAATTACAAAACATACAGGCTCTTTAAAAGCAATGTAAATATCAATTACAATATCAAAACAGTGATATGATATTTTGAAGCAGTCTTAAAATTATGGAACATTTCAGTCAATTTTCAAAACATGGAAAATGCCCTTTTTTGTGTAAAAAGACCATGTCAATTATCTTGGGATTACCAGTTAACAAAACAAGCGTAATAAATCACAAGATGCGGTAAAAGAAGTATATTCCGTAAATGATAGGCTCGTATATATTGAAAATTATTTCTGTTTAATATATTTGTTCAAGAAAATTTATGAGATTTTTTTAAAAAGGTTGCAATAAATGCAAGACAAATATCCATTCTTAATATATCAAGCAAAATTACATTAAATTTTGTTGATATTGTTGAAAAAAGTATTGTCGAACGCTCGGAGTTTCTAAAGAAGTTTTTACAGTTCTTGTAATTGATTTTTTTTAAACATTTTTGGTTGGAGGGTTATCTGCGACACTTAATCACATATCATTTTGTTATTAGTTAATTAATTTCTTGTATTTCTAAAATATTGACCCACCTAATCAATTAAAGATTAAATTTAAAGACAATGTAATGTCACACTAGCCTCTATCAGCATTTCTTCCAATTCATTTCTTTACAAATGTTTACAATTCATTTTGCCAGTGAAATATCCACTTATGGGTTTTTTCATTTAATAAATGGACAAAATGATCACGTGACATATGATCAAATATTTGGTCATTGTATGTCTCTTTTGTGGAATTGTACTCATTTGAACAAAATTCTATGTGGTTATAAAATTTAAAGGTTCTTCAATTTGCACATTTGCACCGTTTTTAAAACCACCATTAAAAGGTTTTATGTTACTACTGTGGTTGATTCTCTGTCCTAATGTTCGATATCTAAAAAAAACTTGTAAAATAGTCATCGATAAATTAAACCAAAGCAAAATTAATACAAAGTAGTAAAACTAAAATACACATGTCAACATACATATATATGTATGCTTTGATTCCTAACTGAATGGAATGACGTTCATATTTATTACAAAAACATCTACAATATCAAGATGTCATTCGCAAAAACAAAAAGTTTGTAAGCAGAAAAGAAAGAAAATTCCATAAATCCACGTATTGAACCATATTTTGGAGAGTTTACCTAATTATGAATATGCCGGAAATGGTCACGTGATTACGTACTGTGTGCTATTAACAAAACAATACATATATAAAAAGGCAACATCCAACTTTGTTATGTTACTTTTATTTGTTGTTAAAACTGTAAAATTTAAAAGGTTAAGCACGTTAAAAAGAATATCTATTCAGTTGGTTATCTTTAATTCTCCGCTTCAAGGCGTTATGCGCAAGGTCATTATTATTCCCGAAAAAAATAGTATGTGTTTAAGTAGAAAATACTTACTCAAACATGAGATCGAGTACAAAAAACTCTTCAGTATCAAAAATATTAACATATATCAATATTAAAAAATGTTTAAACGCTATCGGAGAAACTTTTCATATTATATTTTGTTCTAAGACTTGCATTTGTCATTGTAGTCTACTATGTGTTTTTAGAAATTAATTTTGATAATTTGTAAATATTTTTCCGTTCTATTGCCGATAATATTTGTTTCAATTCCTTAGAAATGTTCCTGCCTTCCTAAAATTTATATTTAATGTTTTTATTTTTCGAAATATTAAAGCATTTAACAAACTTTAATTCCATTATAAAACATTGCAAGACAAAAGTTTTGCCTTAGTTTCGGAGGAAAAACCGTACTCATTTATTAGGCTTTATAAAGCTGTACTTATATTTTTTTAAAGAGAGTAACGAAATAAATTATCGGACAAATAAAATTACATTGTTTTCGGACACTGTAGACTGTTCAATGTTTAATAAGATAGTATGTTTAATAATTACAGTTACGATTTTTTTGCATGTGTAAGGAGTCATTTTGCGTGCTTAAAAGAAGCCATTTCGTTTAGATATCGACTCCTTAGATGCTGTTTAATATCCCTAGTTTCTTCCCTTTGGTTACTGATGAAGAGACATATTCACCTGCAACGCTGAAATAAAAAATATGTACAAAATGAGGCATAAGTAAGGCAGTATATTCTTTAAATATTACCAAAAGCATGTTACCATAAAAATGTTACATAACTATAAATTTTGTACGAAAGACAGGTGGGGACATTTCAACTTTATGACTTCCCGATTTCATCTTCATGAATTCACGATTTAAACTTCACGAATTAACGATTTAAACTTCAAGGATTCACGATTTCAAATTCATGAATCCACGATTTAAACTTCACGACTTCAACTTCGTGAATTCACGATTTCAACTTCATGTATTCACGATTTCAACTTCACGAATTCACGATTTTAACTTCATGAAGCTGAGTTCTTGAATTTGTAAAGTTGAAATTATGAATTTTGTGAAGTTTAAATCGTGAATTCACGAAATTGAATTCATGAAGTTGAAATCGTGAATTCACTTATGCTGAAAAAAAAAAGATTTATCAATATAAACTAACATCAACAGATCATAGATTACAACAATAACTTCGACAAAAGAGTGACTCATACAAATTGTACATGGCAATTAATAAGATAGACAAGAAATAAGATAAATAAGAAAACCAATGGTAAACCTGTTTTTGCCATGCGTATAGGCATTCCGAAAATCGATGTTTTTTGTGTTATTTTATTTACAAAACAACTCTCGCAAGAATGCATGTTTTGTGACAGATTTGTGCTTCAATGATTAAACAAGCTTTATTCACCTTGTTTCAGTTGCTTTTGTTACCAAACAAGCTGTCGGAGAAAGTTAACATTTCTGCATTATTGCAACATGTTTCAAATATTTATGTGTTTTATTTAAAGAACAAGTTTAACAATACAAATCACATCTGTTCACATAGTGTTAAGGTTTATCAAAAGGACGGAAGGATTTTGTGTTTTTTTAGTTTGATATTCAGATCCCGGACAAGGCAGATTTACTTACGCAATTAAGTTCCGTGAATGTTTTTTAATCGCTCTTTCTCTTAGTTGGAGAGTCAAAAATGACGTCTTTCCTCTTGTCTGATCTGCGGATGTTTCTAAATTCAAAAATTCACCATTTTCGTGTCAAATGTTGAATTCTGCTTAGGCCGGTGCTAGGGGGCGTGGAAGGTAACTTGCACTTTCAAGTACCGTCCATGAACAGGCTCAATCAAACCGAGCCTGCAACAGTTTCAATTTTGTTGTGTTGGAGTTTCTTTAGGGATTCTGTTTTTCTCTATTTTGAACAATTAAAAGTCATAGTTCACTTGATTACAACCTTGTTTTAAAAAGAAAACATTTATTTATTAAAGTACCACTTCGTATTTCGTATTGCAATTCGTCAAAAATGAACAAACAAATATTTTCATTTGTGACTGTTTGCATAATTATGGGCTTATCTTATCCTTTTGTAAGAAAACACACAGTAATGTCATTTGGAGGCTGCAGTCGAGCCGTTAATGTAAACCAATACAAAATTGTCAAAGAAAGGGATTTACTTGAATTGATAAATACTTGTTCTAAAGATGGTGTAAATTTAAATGGAGGCAAATCAAACTACGATTATCTAAAACGCAATTTAAAGAATTTCAATTGTTCCCAATCTCTTCGGTTTCTAAGCGCTCCAAGATCTCTGGTTGCCTTAGCAAGCTTTCCTGGGTCAGGAAATACCTGGACACGACAATTAATAGAAACAGCAACAGGTAAGAATAACAATTTTTAAATTCTTGACAAAACGAAATGTAGTACATACATATGTTAAAGACTGAGTCCATATAATATAACGCGGAGACGTTTCTCTAGTTTAGACTCTCTACATAGACGTTATTGAAAGAAGATACATGCGTATACTGAAAATGGTGCCACAAATCTAGTAGAATAATTTCTACTTTATTACTCTATTATATTCAGGTTACAATCATGGCAATTTCTTTTGATTACACCCGTACATTTTAAAATAAGACATAATATATATATAGAGGATATTGAATGAGTGTAGTTTTAATACCAAATTTATTGAACGAGTTGAATAAAATCATATTATGCGAGCGTCAGGAATCTATTTTGTATCTATTCGAATATGATATTCTATTTATCACATATATAAAATAAAAATGGTAAAATGTTAAAACGAGTATTTTTTCAATGACGCACCTATAGTGTAACGCTTATCTAAGCGCGCTTTAACGCTATGTTTATATGTAAAACAAATTATGGTTACGTAAAAGTGTTATTACACTAGTGTAATATTGTTTTCATTAAATGGCTTTATTACTACAGCTTGGTTCCTGACTTTTAAACTTGTATATTGGCGTCTTATCTATCATATGCAAGCTTCATTCGTTTAGTTTTGTCCATTGTTTTCTCGTTTTGGACATATGCCTTCTTTTACCCTTCATCGCCTTTTATGGAGTTGTACGAAATTGGCAATAACTGCCGTATGAACACACAAGCTCTAAATTCGAAAGTTCACAGTATTCGTGTTTAAATGTTCTGCTTCAGCCGGTACTGGGGGGGGGGGGGGGCATGGGCCGGTGCAAGGGACGTGGATGTTGGCTTGCAATTACCACTACCGTCCAAAGACAGGCTAAATCAAACCGAGCCTTCATCATTTTCAATTTTGTCGTTTTGGGTGTTCTTTATGGATTCCGTTTTTCTCTATTTTAGAACGAACATCCATATTATATCCAGACAAGATTTACAAATATAATATTTATCATATCTGTTATATAGGTTGATGGTATCCTCTTACGTTAATGATAATTTATTAATGAAATACTTTTCTTGACAAGAAAAGAACGTTTGATATAAACAACGATGATAACAATAAAATTAACTTTCTTTACAGTAGGAAAGAATATGCAAAAGTGAAATGCAAAGCGATCTTTCAACCTAAAAGAAAGGTGAAAACTATGTAATGTGAGTAAAAGCAGTGGAAACATACAAAAAGGTTTAATAAAAATCATTAAGTAAATTCTAATGATGTGAATTCTATGATTTTTTGAGATAATGTTTAGAATGTATATGTTACTTTTTGCTGATGATATAACTCTTTTTAACCACTTGTTAAGCACAATTAAACATTGGTCACAATTATTCTACAAAATGTGGTCCAAAAGATCATCAAAATTGTTTTTTTTTTTTGAGAAAAGAAAACAAGCATTCATTTTTTTCTGGGGGGGGGGGGGGGAATAATTGATGAAATTAAAGAGACTCCACTGAGGTTTTTGACATGCTGGGACTGGAAATGTTTTTTTGAGATTGTTACTCTATTTGATGTTAATCTATACTAATAACTTATTGGCAAAACTTCATGTCATTAGCTGGCTCCTTCTTCCAGAATAATTATTATAATAGCGAAAAATGACACAAAATTGTAAAGCGTTTAAACGCTTTTCACTCAAATCGGACCGAGAATGGCACAAACATACGATTTTCAATGTATTTCTTGTATATTTCTTAGTTATATTTTATTGATATTTTTGTTGTAAGTGCTCATGTTGATCTATGTGAAAAAGTAAAATTTTATAGTTTTAGCCTTATAAACCTCAGTGGAGTTCCTTTAAAGAATTTATTCATAATTTTACTTACTTTGGTGTTAATTTTACTTATACAGGTAATTTGAAAAAATTCGGTTAAATTTTTTATCAGATTAAGCCTTGGAGGCTTATAATTCACTATTACAATTGTTTTATAGAGTGAAATCAAACTAGCTCTTCTGATTCTATGATTGTACCAATGATTTTGTATCGCTCTGATGTATGGGGAATTTATGATTTTAAGGAGGTATTGTTTGAGGCGTTAAACAACAAGCTCCAAATGCTGCGGCTTTTTGCGAGTTAGGAAGATAACCTCTCTCTGTCATTAGTAAAGAGAGATATTTTCAATATTTGCTTAGAATAATGAATAATCTATTTAAATTCAACAATGTATAATTATATTTTGAACAATGTACATTGTAACACGAATAACAATAATTTATGGGCATCTAAGATTAAAATAAGAATGTAGTTTTTTCCAAAAAGGGGGTTGTAACGGTGCCTGGACTCTATATTGGGGTTATTTGTGACTAAAACTAGGTCCAGACAAAAAAAAAACAGGTGCCAATCCTTATATATAGAAAGTCATTCGCTTTTCATTGAGCTAAGGGCGAAAAATGCGTTTTTTTTGGAGTTGGAACCCATGTCTATATATAAGGATTGTCAAGTTAAGAAATTGAGGTCGATATCAAGGTAGAAATAAACGAATCTGTAAAGTTGTAATACCAATTTAGTTGAATCTGAATATCATTTTTTCTGTAAACTTGCCCTATTTATTCAGAAATAAGAACAAAATATTTCGGTAATTGTTCATGGCCTAGTAGGTAATTTTTTTCAAACATTATGTCCTGTAAGAGTACGAATAAGTTATGTAAAACTACCAAAAATTTGTATGAAGCATTTCAAATAAGGAAACGATTTGTCGATGTAGAAGCTGCTTCTAAATTTAATAATATAAATATATTAAATTGTATGTCTGTGACAATTTGTGAAGGTTATATGTATATTCCTTTTTTGCAAGCACTCTATTATGTACTGTTTATATGTTTATGTTGTCTTGGCCATATTCTTCACGCAGTTGTGAAATTGGCCAAAAGCAGGATAATATGCCGATTTGCTGAACTAATTTAAATGCTGCCACCAGGTATTCACATACTAATTCTGTTGTTCTTTTATATTTGCAGGATATTTTACAGGCAGTGTATATACAGATTGGAATTTTGTTGGATCAAACGAGTGCCCAAGTCGAAGAAGGGTATTCATTGTAAAAACTCACCTAACATCAAACAGTTCGACCAGTCACCGGGACTGTACACGCATTTATGTGGCTCATCTTCATTTTGCTTGCGCTATATGTATTTTACGTAATCCCTATAGTGCCATTCTTGCAGAATTTAATCGAGAAAATAGCAATAATGCGAGGGCACATTTTGACCCAGGACATTGGGTTGCACCTAAACAAATGTTTACAACGAAAAGTAAGTTTTGTTTAACAAATACGACTCAATAATATAATAATATGTTAATAAATAAGTGATTTGATATTGGCCTTGTTATTTTTTGAGCCCGAGGCCAAATGCCGAGGGCCAATAAGATTGACCCGAGGACAAATAACAGGGCAAATATCAAATCATTTATTTATTGACAATTTTATTAAATAACTACATGTAGTTATAATATTTCACATTTAATCCTCGGATATTTCTTCTTAATTTAATTCTAATATTGGCTTAAAACAAGTCGATCCGAGTTCCAGCCTCCTATTACTCTATTCGTGAAATCTACACGTTGCAATTTATAACACAATCAGTTAAACACAACTAAATCAAGACTTGAATGTTTAGAAACTGAGAATACTTTGTTTCATTTATGCAACATATCGGCATCTACACATAGACCGAGTCAAAACAAAATTGCTGCCATTTCCCAGTTTCTTGCAGAAATCTAAATTATTTTTAGCCCTGCTTATTAGCCAATCAAATTACTTTAAATGCGGGCTTAATATCTATATCACTTTTCGGCCCGGGGCCGAAAAAGTAACATCGATATTGGCAGGCCATCATGTTATTGAACGTGGCAGGTACTTTTTTATAGGACTATTAACGTATAGTTCTTTAATAAATTGTTTTAATATCGAATTTTTATTAATGTTTACTTTTAAAATAACGATCACGTTTCTATTTTATATGTTAATAAATAAGTGATTTGATATTAATTTTATTAAATAACTACATGTATTTATAATATTTCACATTTAATCCTGTTGTCTCCCGGTTTCTGGTTCCTAGACGCAGACGACTTTGCAATTCATTGATCCAAGTCGGTAAATGTTTGTTTGCGTTCTCGTGAAATCTACACGTTGTAAATTTATAACACAATCGGTTTAACACTACTAAATCATGACTTAAATGATTAGAAAGTTTCATTTATGCAACCCTTTCGGCCCTTATCTGCCGTGTAATAATCTCTTACTATAAAATAACAATATGTTATTAGTCCTATAAAAATGCACCTACCACGTTCAATAACACGATAACCTACCTTAAAACAGTGTCGATATCTATATCACTTTTTCGGTCCCGAACCTTTGATACCGATGATGTAATTGATCCATATGCGGATGTTTATAAAATTTCACCATCGTCAATTTTTAAAAAAATAGAGAGAAATAAAGAAATATTTAAAGTTGTATTATGCTTAAGCCGGTGCTAGGGACATTGGAGTTCGCTTGCAAATATCACTGCCGTCTTGATGAGGCTCTAAAAAGTTTTTGCCCGCAGCATTTCTAATTTTGCCGTTTTTAGTGTTATAATAGGATTATGTTTTTTCTCTTTTACTTTTATGCTTTCGTTCAATCTTTTGTCAATCTTAAAAGTGTTTAAACAGTGTGTTTTCCAAGCCCTTAGTTTTCGTAGGTACAAAGCTCAATTGAAAAGAGATCTTTTTACAGTGTTCAAATGTATACATGTTTATTTACGTGTGTAAGAAACTAAGGTTGTGTTATCATCTTTTGCAATTTTATTTTCTATTTAAAGGATGGAGAATGTTTGTATCCAAGCAAGTCAACAGATGGAAGAACATGGCACTGTATTGGATACAAAAAAATGAACCGACCTACGTTCTTGTTTATGAAAGACTGTTAGAAAACACTTTCCTTGAAATGTCTCGTTTGATGACCTTTTTAAACATAACAATTCAATATGATTCCTTATATTGTTTGTCTGCTGATGACAATAGATCATTCAAAAGGATCATTCCACACTGGATGACAATCAACAATGTTTACAGTGATGAGTTGAGAGAAATTGTAAACAAAGCTGTCCAAACTGTAAAAATTGGTATAGATTCAAAATTGAATCTTAACGGCGTTCTGAATTCCTATTTTCTACCAATTGAAAATTCATCTAGGCAGATGCAGTAACAGCATTTTGGAAAGTATTATCATTTAAGCCAATTCTATATGTCATACACTATTAATGTCGGTTACTGTAATTTCATTTTTAAGTATTAATTAGGTGATTATCCTGTCATTGTTTTGAATTTTGCCTTGTACTGTTTTTGTTTGGGGGTCCTCCTGGTCTCCTTGTCGCTGGTTCTTGATGCTGGGTCGGGTGGGGGTTGCGTTCATTGAACACCGCCTTTCCTTGTTGATCTTGTTCGTCATTTATTGTCTCACAAAAGTTTATGATACTTCTGTCTTACATCAATATTTCTCCAAATAGTTAACAA
Source organism: Ruditapes philippinarum (assembly GCF_026571515.1). Taxonomy (NCBI): domain Eukaryota; kingdom Metazoa; phylum Mollusca; class Bivalvia; order Venerida; family Veneridae; genus Ruditapes; species Ruditapes philippinarum. The sequence goes on from NW_026853874.1 coordinate 68,526, forward strand.
TACACTGTTATAGTTATTTAATTAATGATGCTGAGGCTGATGTTGATAAGAATTTGACTATTGTAATTGCATTTTAGTTCAAATGATCAAAACTACCCATGTGTTTGATGCCATCATTGTGACCTGGTGTCGTGCTGGGCTACTTACCGGTGGTCCCGTGTTGCTGGGTCGTGTGGGGGTCGCGTTCATTGAACGCCGCCCAGAGAACGCCGCTCCTCCTTGACAATATTGTTTTCTTTCATATTTTATAACTGATCAACGGATTAGTAATTGTGTTTCAGATGTGTTAGATCAGTCACTTTCGTTGTATTTCCGAAATACACGTTTTCATAGTATTTTAGTCTTCTACTTGCGTTCTTGGTCGTTAATTGTTGGGATTTTTACAAGAATACGCACTTTTGAGATATCAATCTTTAAACTATGCAAATTTACTTTTGAAAATAAATCAAATAAAAAAATATGAATCAGCTTTTCATTTCTTCTATTCTCTTCGATAATAGTAAAAGACATTCATTTCTTAAACATATACAAGTCATACATCGGCCATATTCTTATTTTAGTTTTAGCTCATACTTCTTGTGAAATTATTTGTCACATCCCGGGTAAATAGCAAAATTTAAACGAGGTAGTGTTTTCATTTTCATACATCACGAATAAATCACGATAACTGTACTTATTGCCAAAAAAAAGAGCAACAAATGAAATGAATGATGAGGATATTGGTCAGTAAGAAGATCACCAACAGTAAATAGCTTTGAAAAATAAAAGCATTAATGGGGCATAATGGGCATTTAAAGACAACTATGTTTTTTTCTCTGTATATCATGTCTTATTTCTTGAGAAAAAATGTTAATATCACTGCAGAAAGATACTATACAATTTTCAGATGTCGGGACTCGGATTCGAACTGTTTGACCAGACCTTTGACATTGATGTACTATATATCTAAATGGTGCGTAAGAAAGGTATTTGCATTCACGCATTCACAAGAGCAGTATTTTATATCGATATTGGCCTGCTTATCAACAGCAATAAATTTTAATTTGTTAAATTATACAGCATACGCCTTAGATATATTTTCATGTTCATTTGAAGAGTTAATGACCAGACTCCTAAGCGCTAAGTACTATATACCCCTTTTCCTCATAAAATACCATGTCCACAAAATTGTTGGTGCCTTACCATTTTATAGCCACTGCAAATACCCCGTGCAATCAATTGTTTTGGGGACTGCTTTCCCTCGTTAACCTTCACTCACTCATTTTAAATATATTTTTATTAAAAAAGGATATAACTGATGCAAATCAAAATAAAAACACGCTCTTGGATGAGGGGATCCTTTGATAGCAACGTAATAAAAGCAAAATAAGAAAAAATAAACATCTTATATGGATCAAGTTAGGTTACAAGTTTTAATGAAAGGTGCATCGGGCGATCGCCACTTTTCATTTAAAACAACACAAGCTTGAATATTTACGTTTTATTTTTTAATATTGTCTGATACTAGATTATTTAAGAATGAAATCCCACATGTTTAGTAGATGAACACAGGTGTAAGCCACGAGTTATTTAATTGTGTAGGTGAACGAAACATCGCTGCTACAGGGAATATCTGAAACGAGAAAATAGCAGTTTTACACAGCGTTGTATAAGATTCTTATGTCGAAGTAAGTTTTATCTTGAAATGGTTAGCGATGATTTGAAATTAAATTATATTTCAATTTATATTTATGAATTAATTTTGTTTACAGATATATCAATCTTGCAGTAAATCATATGGCATCGAAAAAAGAAAAAAACATAACTGTACCGTAATTTATTCGAATAGTATTATAGAATATTAATGTCAAACGATTTTCTCATTTTTTTCCCTAGTTTTATTTATTTTCCTTTAGCGAATAATGATTGGTAAAAACATATTTTATTTGATATATGTACATTATGACGAACAATATTTACACAATACAGGCAGAAAGCTATGGAAGCTTATGAGTGTCCTGTCCAAGTTCTATACAGTTCATGGCATTATCATGCACAAAATTCATTTAGTTGAAAATATATCCAAGACATTTTCAAAACAGAGGTATTTTGCAATTAATAAATACTAAACAAAATGGTCATGAGAAAAAAATGCAAAAGAAAAATGAAAAAAATGTAGGTTAAAAAATCAATTATTATATGACAGAGATTAATTTACTTAGAATAATGATAAATAATCAAATCGACAAGTTTATAACAGCTTTTGGCCTACAATGGGCACATTTCCCATAAGTATTATTAACAATGGAATTGTATGATTGGATACTCCTATAAAATAGTGCTTGAACAAAAATGTTAATAAAGTTTTAAGTGAATAATTATTATGATGAATAATGATATTTTGTTCTAGAAAATTTTGTTATCTGTATTATAATATTGATGTATCTTATTTTTGCCAACAACATCCATACATAATTCTTTGCTGTTATATCTGATACTTATTAAAATCAACGTACTGTTCGATTGTTTGTCAGGACCAATTTACTTTAATTTAAGAATACAAGATTGTATTTGGAAAGTAGTGTTAGCAAAAAATGTTATTGCGTAGTCTCAGTAAAGAATGGTGAAACATATGTGCGATAACACATGACTTTATTTCACATTCTCTAGCGTTTAATATACAATATAATAAGCTAATTTGCATTAAGTTATACGTTTATTTATTTTTTAATGGGTGATTTGAATATTACCTTTATTTCTTTTCTGGCTGTTTGCCATTATGGGTGATTTTAATGTGATGGCTGCTGCTGCTGCTCTGAGAGCTCGAGTTGTTACGGCTTGTCTTGTATTCTATAGAATGATGCTTTGGTGGCTTTGGAAACAGGGAAGACAACCAACTATGCGCTTCCTCATCTGAAAAAAGAACAAAATGAAACTGACCACTTCAGAAAATTGTAAACTATGCAGTTTGTTTTTTCAAACTCGACTGCAACAAAATGCTTTTTGTGCTTTTGTAGTGGTGATCGTATGACAACTGTTTCAACTAAACTTAGCTTTTTATTATTAATGGAACTAAGATGGGGGTAACAGGGAAAACAAACATTTGAAAACCTCACAAAAATCAATGAAAAAACCCCACCAAATACTACAAATTGCAAACATTAAACTTTTGAAGTGGTTGACAAAGCTGTTATGTCTTGCCATGATAATTCTTACGAAACAAACGATCTTATTATAAAAAAACTTGCGCAATTTTGCTTTCTAACAAATGCAAGCAAAATGTAAATTATCAATATTAGAGAAGCCGCAATATTTGTTTTAAATCCAGTTGAACACATCTGCGGATGTTTCTAAATTCAAAATTTTACCATTTCATGTTTAAATGTTGAATTCTGCTTAAGCCGGTGCTAGGGGGCGTGGACGGTACCTTGCACTTTCCAGTACCGTCCATGAACAGGCTCAATCAAACCGAGCCTGCAACATTTTCAATTTTGCCCTGTTGGACTTTCTTTAGGGATTCTGTTTTTATCTATTTTATATTCAAATTTTCGTTAAATTAAATAACCAATATTGACGAGTAAAGCATTAACGGATCATATATAATAAAAAAATCCTGACGAAAATGTAATGTATAACTTCATCATTGAATAAATTGATACAAGTGTTTATTTGAATCAATCCATATTTATTGTGATAAATATAATAAATGTTTGTATACAGACTATTTTTTTTAAAGTATCTTTTAAAATTAAAGCAAATCTAACTTCATTCACTTGTGTTGATGAAAATATAACAGAAAAAACGGCATCGATTGAGTTCGCCCAGAACGGCAAAACAGAAAATATTGCAGGCTCGGTTCGATTGAGTCTGGTCATTGATTACATGAATATAAGTTCGTAAAAAGTTGTAAAGATAAAATCAATGTACATACCTGCCGAAACGAAAGCACACGTAACCATCAAAATGGCAAGAACAGCAATAAAAGCACGGTTCATGTTTGTTACAATTATTGTGCACCACAATATTTCAGTGAAGCCGGATTGTAGTCCGAAGCTGATTTTAGTCTTTTATATACAAGTTACTAAAATGCTTTAGGTTAATAACACGTTTACATGACGTCCAACTGGCGCATTTTTATAATTATTTATGTTATTATCTTGACAGTATGGCGGGAGGTGTGTAGGTTGATTTAAAGTTAAGGGTAGTGGATGGTATTAAATCATTTGATAAGCAATATGTGGTCAATGAGGGGGTTCTGACACTTACTTGAACTTCCAACATTGATTACTAACACACGGACTGAATTCATTTTAATGAACATTTTCAATTTTGCCGTGTTGGGCTTTCTTTAGGGGTTCTGTATTTATCTATTTTATGATCACATCCGTGTTATTTGTGCCGTGTGGCGGCTGTTAAAAGTCCCCCCGTACATTTAATCAATGATGTTATATTTCCGATCCTTGAAGATCTTTCAGCACGACATTATTGTTGTGCTTGTGGTATTTTTAGTTTCAACTTTTCGGCATTTTCTAGTTGGATGGTTCCAATATTCCTACTTGAATAAAGTTGAATCACCCTTAGGATATGTTGCCTGCTCTTTAAATTTGTCTTTTGACGTCTTATCTGTGATACGCAGGCTTCATAACCTCTGATCCCCTTTCAAAATTCCATTTTATTTAGTTCCGCCCATTGTTTTCTCGTTTTGGGCACACGCTTTTTATTACTTGGGGTCCACGCGCCGCTTTTCATGGAATGGCACTACTGTGTCACATTGAAGCTTCCATGATAACCGCCGTATGAACACATCTGTGGATGTTTCTAAATTCAAAATTTTACTATTTCATGTTTAAATGTTGAATTCTGCTTGAGCCGGTGCTAGGGGGCGTGGACGGTAACTTGCACAAGAAGTTAGCAGTGACATCAATAATCGAAGAACGAAATTAAAAATATTCCTAATTATGAGCTACTTTTGAACTTCGAGCCAACTTGAAATATGATAAACAAGATCAACAAGGAAAGGCGGCGTTCAATGAACTCAACCACCATTCGACTCAGCAACAAGAACCAGTGGCAAGGAGCCCAGACAGACCCCAAACAAAAAAAGGCCAGGGCACAAGATCGATATATCAAATCCGAGTTTATTTTTGATTTTTCGATAATCGTAATTGAAAAAGAATATATGTAGAATTTCGTGCTAGAGTTAAATTTCGGGGCAGCTTGAAGATCGATATTCAAAATCATTCAAAGCTATAGTGTTGGAGATAGTTTCGAGCAAGCCCGGAGATAAAACATTTGGTGAATTCATGCTCGAGTTGTATTTTGAGCCGGCATGAAAAAGGAAATTCTTTTAATATAAACATTAATTGAATTTCGAGGCAACTTGAATATCATTTAAAGTTGCATTTCTTACTGGTACTGAATTTCGAGCCAGCTAATAGTTTCCATGCGATTAATTTCGAGTTGGGTTGAACTCCAAGGTAACTTGAAGATCGAAATTCGTAATCATTCAAAACTATATTTCGACCTGAGGTTGAATTTCGTGGTAGCTCGGAGTTCCAATATCTAAATTATATAAAATATTTGAATTTCGTGCTGAAGTTAAATTTCAATTCAGCTCGAAGATCTGAATTTACAGTTTACATGAGATGAATTTCGAGTTCGGCTTAAATTTCAAGGTAACTTGAAGATTGAAATTAAAAACCATTCAAACATAAATTTTGATCTGGAGATGATTTCCAAGATAGCTCGGAGATCTGAATTCATAGTTAATATGAGATGGATTTCGAGCTGGATTGTATTTTTGGTAGCTCGGAGGTCCAATATCAAAACAATTCAAATTTGAATTTCTTTCTGAAGTTGATATTTGAGTCAGCTTGCAGACCGACATTTAAAATCATTTTGAGTTGATTTTTTTTCTGAAGTTGAATTTCGAGCCAGCTCGAGGATCTGAATACATAGTTTACATGAGATGGGTTTCGATCTAGAATTGTATTTCGAGGTAGCGTGAAGATCGAAATTCAAAATCTGTCAAACCTGAATTTCGAGCTGGACTTGAATTCCGAGGTAGCTTGTAGATCGAAATTCCGAATCTTCGGGCTGGCTCGCAAATCAACTCAAGCTGGAAAATCAACTACTATAAGTTTTGGATTTCGATTTTCGAGCAGGCTTTAAAGTCAACTCCAGGACGAAATTCAGTTTTGAATGATTTTGAGTTTCGATTTTAGAGCTTGCTAGAAATTTAATTCAATCACAAAATTAAACTCCAGCTTGAAATTCCGCTTTGAATGATTTTGGATTTCGATCTTCGAACTGACTTAGAATTACACTTCAGCACGAAATTCAACATTGGATGATTTTGTACTTCGAAATGGCTCGAATGTCAACAAAAGTATATAATTCGTCTTTGGATAATTTTGTATTTCGATCATGAAGTTGGGAAGTTTCAAGCTAGCTCAAAATTTGGAATATTTGGAAAAAAATCTCAGGGTCGGTTTGATCGAGCAAGTTCATGGGCAGTAAGGTTAACTGCAAGCTACCATTCATACCCCATCCCCAACACTGGAAAAGGCAGAATTATGTCTTTTTGGTCTTATCAACAAGCAACTCTTTAGCAGGACATCGGCAGAAAACATTGAATTTAAAATGCACAGGCATATCAAAGGATAATCGTTATAACATATATTGGTGACAAAAAGTAAATGGAATGAAGCATTAATATGTTTTAAAAATTAACCAATTTTACTTCATAAGGGTGAAATCTTCAACTTAATTTTGAACAAAAAATTAAACCAATTTGACGATCTAACAGAATCATAGCAATTGTATTTCGATCTGAAAAATATGCATTACGAAAGTTATGGAAAGTATATTGACCCTAATTGGGTACGAAAGTATTTAGAACAAAGTGTACGAAATGTTTGAATAGAAGTGACATGTATGCATTTTGGTGCTCCCACCAGCAAATTTGTTTTTAAATCCGTCGCAAGTCGATGTATTGTATTTAGATATGGTAAATATAAAGATCAATATCTATATTTTATATAACATTTAAAAAGTAAAACGTTTGTTATCGTAGTTGACGTGCATTGACCGATATGATGTAATCATCTGACACGGGCGACGCATGGCGGTTGTATTCTTAAAAGCATTTTACGAATTGAATACATGTATATATTTAAATTTGTACAATAGAAAAACGGGGGATGACAGGTGAAGTATATAACAGATTTTGAAGAGTACAATGTCTTGAGGGGTGAAGTGTCCCTTAAATGTTGAGTTGTGAAATGTCTGGGGGATGAAGTATCTCGTTCCCTCGCTGATATACCTCGAACGAAAAGATGTGATTTGCGGAAGAAAAATAAGACGTACTAATGCATGCATAATTTTAAGCAGCAGGCCTCCAGATTCAAGCTAATTTTCACGAAATTGTATTAAAAAGTAATGTATTGTAAAGTGAACAAAGAAAATAAGTCATAATATGCAGAAATACCCCTTACTGTAACGCAATAGATATAATGTTAAAAAATACTTCAAAATTGGTCATAAAAAAGCACATAACACGGAAATTAGTACTTTTATCTTGAATCTTTTGACTTTTCTTAAAATCTCAATAATTTTTTAAAGTTTGATTTTCTTGAAACATTTTGGTTCATCTGTAGGCATGCAGCTTTAAGGATAAAAATATATAATATGTTCTACCTTGAACAAAGATAACCTATAACAAAGCCTTTGTATAGTCAGTATAACTAAATGTACATAGTTTAAGACATGGAGAGAATGACATGTATCGTGAGTCGCTTATGTTTTTTGTTCCAGAACTTCATTTATTATATACTAATAAATGAAATATTGAGAAATACTGATGAAATAAAATGCGTATTTACATTTTCCGTATTTTCACAGTATTTTTTTTTCACTGCAGTGATACATATTTTCCGTTTTTTCACTGGTGTCTTGCCGGACTACATTCTTCTAAATTAAGCCAATAAACAACATCTAAGGGGAAGTATTTCAAATTATAATGTAAAAAAGAGAGAAAAAAATATAATAAACAGAAAATTAAAGTTCTTTCTATAAACACATGATTTAATTTCCTCTTGTGGTATGAAAATTAATCAAATTTCAATCATGGCTACCGCCTTTAAATATTTATTTCCATACCACTCGATGAAAATAAATATTCAAGTTTTTTTCTATAAATAAATGATTTATTTTCATCGAGTGGTATAAAAATAAATATTTCATGAGTGGCTGTAGCCACGAGTGAAATATGATAATTTTCATGCCACATTTTGAAAATAAATCATGTATTTATAGAAAAAACTTGAATTTTCTATTTATTATATACATTTGTCCCTTCTTGACATTACAATTTGAAAGACTTTCCCTCAAATTTTTGTATACTGGCAGAATTTAAAAAAAAGTAGTCCAGCGAAAATAGGAAAATATGTTTCACTGCAGTGAAAAATAAAATTTTACAGTTAAAATACGGAAAATGAAATTTAGCTTTTTTATTTCATCAATATTTGCCAATATTTCATTTATAAGAATATAATAAATCCTGTTATGATAGAGAAAAAAACTTATATATACTATACGCATTTTAACTGCGCAACAATCAATCAAATTAGAATTTTGTTATTTTCACTCAAAATCACTTCTGACCTCCAGAATGTGGGAAGTTACTCAAACGACTTACTGCAATTTCAGTACACTAATGTAGACTATTATCCCTAAATTATTAACAATGAATCGCGATGTCAAGTCTGTAAAACGACGGTGTTAAAAACTTATTTATTTATTTTGTGATTTTATATGTCCGAAAAATCTTTAGTTTCCTAGACGTAGGTATCTAAAAGTTGCATTTATTTATGATTTGTTTTCGATTACGGCGTTTGTGAATACAATATACAGTCAAATATGTGTAAAACAACCTCTGAATAAAGGTAGCTCTGTGTAAAGGCCACTTCCTAGATAATCCTTTATTGATAAAACGCAAAACTAGCCTCCGAATAAAGACCACTCAATAAAGACCATGGTTTGTCCCTCTAATGGATGGCCTTTTATTACAGGCTTGACTGTATAATTTTATAGACCCTGGGGTGTAAAAGTTGTAATGATAAATGTTGTTGTGTTTCTCTATTTGTTGTTTCGTTATACAATAAGACACGGATGTAAAAAAGGTGGTGTTCATTTCAGATTTTGTGCTTTATAAATCGAGCTTTTCTCTAAATAATGTTTAATTAAAGTAACCTGTGTGTCCATTAATGTTTTTTGTGTGTTTCTAAATGGGTAGGAGAAGGGAGGCAGGAGGGAGGGTACATTTAATTACAGCCCTTGCTCATACTATATCCATGATAGCTTCGTTTTCAGTCTTCTTGAAGATTGCTTGTAATTCACAATTTTAATATCTTAACATTAATGTATCAAGACAATCTCAGAGTGTATGAACTTGGAATGAAAAGCAGAACAACAAAGAATATTGACAGATGATTTGTGACTACATTTATCCTTCAATATTTACTAAAACTCACTATCTTAAAACAACATTTAAGGTTTTCAATTTATTTGTTTCAGGTAAAACGTCACGGTCCTTGGTCTATGCATTGATTCTTCTCGATCTGAAATAAAAAAAACCACAAAAAACATACAGGTTTCTATAATTTTTGAGATTTAAAATTTACAAATCTAAATGGAACCTTTCTCCCAACCATCATTAAATATATAAGAAGGTGCCTAAATGAAGCAGTGTTGCAGTGTCATGACAATGAAAACGCTTCTTATATCCAGTTCTTCCCTGTATATTTTACAGGAAGTCAAACGGAAAAACAGACCGGCTTTCGGCTTAAAATAGAAGGCCGATAACTTGAAATTATTATAAATCTTTCAATTGACGCTTATATGTGCAAAACAAAAAAAGATTACACTGCGCCATAAAAGTTTAGTTTAGAGACTAAATTAATTATGAAAGATAAAAAATATAGTTCATTATTATGATTATCGCAATGGCGAGATGGTTCGTTACCTGAAAACGTCCAGTTTATTACTGCTGTTGAACCCTATCAGGATCATAGTACTGTGAGTTCGGCTGTCTAGGACAGCAAATATGCCCGGATGTGCACGAGTCTTGCTGGTATTCATTCGCATTGCATGTTGCTTTACAGTCACACCCGTCGTCAACGCCACTAGTTAAGCAGCATCGGGGATATTTCTTAAAAAAGATAAACGTTTTATTTGTAGCAAATCTAGCATGAACACGTCTGAGGGATGTTGCACCTTTTTCATAATCCCTCATGTACAGACTCACTCAAACCGAATCTGCAATTTTTATGTAATTTTGCTGTTTTAACGCTTCCGAGGAATCACTTTTTTCCAGATATTTATCAAATTTATTTCGTTTAATAAATTTCTTCTCGATATTTACTCAAAATTTAAATAGCAATTTTAAAGTTCACTAAAGTGACACTATGCCTACCCAATGGTATATAGTGATTGAACACGTTAAAATCAAAATAAGTCTATATTTTGCCGTAAAAATCTTTAATTTTATAATTTACTTCGTATGATCAACAAATTAAATCAACTGACCTAAGGAAATTTCAATAAATATCCATCGGAATTTACCTCTAATGTCACTTTAAAGTCAGTCTCTTTTTTTCTAATTCAAGAATAGTAATTGCTCTTAACGCTGTTATCAATTTACAATGTACTAGCAAATGTTTTTGTACCAGTGAAAAATAACTTGTATTTTACTGTTATTTTATGGCTTTACTTTTGATTTTGTTGTAGAACATATTTCAAAATTACCAAATTTCCTGGAACATATAAAATAAATCATCGATTCAAAACTACCAAACTGTCCCCGAAATAAGTTAGCTGAGGTAAATAATACGTCATCTATTTATAGAAAAATATAATGAACTCACCTTTCCTCCAAGAGTGCATTTTCCTGACTCTTTCTGGCCGGCCGGACAACCACCATCTTGGTAATGACAATTGCATACAGTTAAACCCGCATCGCTTATTTCAAACATTATCCCCAAAACAACTACCAATATCCAACAGATTTTTATTTGAGTACAAATCATATTGCTTTGGCTGCTATTATGAGATATAATATGATTATTGCAAAACAGAACTGGGCATATATATACGCAGAGGAAAGATTAATACAAATTTACTTGGTGTGGGCAGGCGCCACGTGTCGCAATATAACTGATTGCAAATAGTCAATCGGTTTTTAATGACATCGCAATCAGAGAATATAAAAAAAGATGTCACGAGGAGTAATTTCAATTTATCTAAATAAATATATATATTTGTCTTGGGTAATTGATGCCTTGTTATGTAAATGATTTATTATTGAATTGTTGATGGCATTGTACTTTGTTTTGGAACAATGTAGGGAGATAGTGTATTTGCAGAGGCAACCAGAGGAGTTTTAAAATTCATTCATGATATGTCAACCGGCTATTCTCTATGCCACTTTAACATGTTTGACATATTATTGTGTATGATGTTCACACAAAAAATCAAGCTGTGCCAGGGGACATGGCAGTCGTTTCGCAGGTAAAATATATCTAGTTATTGTATCTCACGTTAAAATATAGAAAATAAGAATCTCCAAAGAAAGGCCAAAACGGCAAAATAAAAATGTTGCAGGCTCGGTTTGATTGAGTATGTTCATGGTTTTCATACATACCAAACCTGAGCCTGTGATATTCCCTTCCCTTCCCTTCCATGAATTAATTTCATTAATTTTATGTGTTACCAAGATCGTCAGGGAAGAAAGCTTGCAGCTCATTAAAAAAAACATTCTAATCCGCTTCCTTGAACAAACCCGTATTGATGTCATGTCAGTAGCATGGCCGTTACCTAAGTATGACTCGAACCAGGATCTTTCTACACCACTCCCTGTTAGAACACCTGACCACTCAAATGCAATAAAAGCATTAGCATAATTGTTATACGAGGGATGACCCAGAATTACCCAGACTTTGTTTATAATTGGGATAAATTTCCCGTTTCTTCATTTAATTTATTCGTGCGAAAACATTGATTTTTTCATCTATTTAGATGCAAAATATTATTGATTTAATGGCATCCAATACCGTCTCAGACCGACTTTAATATCCCTTCCCTTCCCGTTGCTTATTTCAGTCCAGAATAAAACTTAACAAATAAATATAGACACTTTCTGTCTTCCGTTGTTTTAAAATTGCAAGGATGAAGAACTCGTTTACAATTACTAGTACATGGGGTCAAGGGCAAGAGTGTAACGTTTTTTTATCCGATGCTTGAAATAGCGATTGATTCTTTAGTGACTGAGTATTTCGAGTTATGATTAGAACAATCATGCCGCTGGCTCTTGTTGCTGGGCCGTGTGGGGGTTGCGTTCATTGAGCGCCGCCTTTCCTTGTTGATTTTGTTTATCATATTTTATAGAATGTGTGTGAACTGCCTTACATAACTTTGCACAGAAATGCATAACACTTACTTAAGTAAACATCATTAATTTTATGTGTTACCAAGATCGTCAGGGAAGAAAGCTTGCAGCTCATTAAAAAAAACATTCTAAACCGCTTCCTTGAACAACCCGTATGATGTCATGTCAGTAGCATGGCCGTTACCTAAGTATGACTCGAACCAGGATCTTTGTACACCTCTCCCTGTTAGAACACCTGACCACTCAAATGCAATGAAAGCATAAGCATAATTGTTATACGAGGGATGATCCAGAATTACCCAGACTTTGTTTATAATTGGGATAAATTTCCCGTTTCTTCATTTAATTTATTCGTGCGAAAACATTGATTTTTTCATCTATTTAGATGCAAAATATTATTGATTTAATGGCATCCAATACCGTCTCAGACCGACTTTAATATCCATGGAAACGCAACAGTGGCGCAGCTCAAAAACCGCGACATACGTTGAAATTTTATAATAGATCGAAGTGCCTGATTCAAAAATTGATCTTATCTAAAAATTCACCCATTTGAACAATGGATTGTAATGTAATCAAGTTCCAACGGTTTGAAGTTGCAACGTTTATTTATTCGAAAACGTCGTCATTAAGGGGTCCCGGAAAACGGCACTTTCACAAACGTTTGTCTCCTCCAGCAATATCTTATATGGTAACAGAATCCTGACATCAGTATCCTGTTATTATGAAACAAAAGTTTTCGAGTGGTGTTTAATTTTTCCAGGCAGTTGGACTGATCTTAAAGATAATACATATCGTTGGCAGTATAGAAAAATGTGCATGACGTTAACGTTGTCCGTTGTGTGCACGTGGCGCTTGAAAAAGACGAATGTGCTGTTATGTGTAGCCTTGCTGACATTTTAATTTCAAAAATTGTATTTGATGAATTGATAATATCTAAGATTTTTTTTAAGTGTTTACTTTATTTATCCAAAATTTATTATGATAATGATTGAAATTGAATAAATCTAAGTCGACGGGTTCATTTGATATGTAATCAAGGAATAATTACTGGTACGGTAATCGGAAACTACAACAATTTATTTATTTTCTTACATTTTATTCTTTTTTAAACCTATAATTTTTACTTGCACATTTTTATTTGATTTTTTTATAAATGATATAAAGAAATGAAACATATTTTATGCTTTTAACTTATGATTTTTTTCGATTTCACCTACAATCAAATCAAACAGTAGTTTCAAACTGTAATGACCAATATATTGAAGTAGTTAATGATTTTAATTATTTTGGAATTGTTTTAATTATACGGGCAATTTTATATTAAATGAGGAATATTTGAGTGATTAATCTTTAAAGGCAATGCATGTTTGATGTTTTTGTATTTTTCCCAGATCAGTTATTTGACTCATTTGTGTCAATGAATTATTCATGTGAAATCTGGGGATATACTATGTCTAAAGAGATAGAAATAATACATTTAAAGTTGTTTGTTTAAAAGTGTATTAAAAGTTCAACCTAACATGTTCAATGCTAGTGCTTAAGACGAACTGGAAATATATCTCTTATATATTTATATACGTATTAATAGGTTTAGATTCCAAATTCTATTGAATTATTATGAATTTCCGTATGTATTTGATAATGTAAATGCTATTGATACTCGTAAAATGTTATTTTAGAAGAATTTAGATGTCGTGTAACTGACTCTTTTAAACAAGAATGGTTTGCTTATTTAAAAAATAGTTCAGTGTTTTATGTGGAAAAAACTTTAAATGTAGATTTGAACTTTTATTTTTGATATCTTGCTAAGATATGTTAGGTTTCTTATTTTTGTAGATTTAGAATGAGGAGTTTGTCTCAGGAAGTAAATACTGGCAAATATTCTAGAAATTATAGAAATAGAATTGTTAGAGTAGAAAGGTGTTGTGAATGCTATAATAATTCAGGCATTGAAAATGAATATCATTTCATTTATATATTGCGTTGTTACATTGTACGCAGAGTTAAGAAAAATATTTGGAAATTAAATATGTTAGAAGCCCGTTCGTGTAATGTTTGTTTTGACAATTATCGAGCCATAATAGCAAATGAATGAATTCATTGATCAAACTTCGTAACAGACTCTTTTTAAATGTTGAGCGTTAAACATCATGATTCAATTTGCTTATTTTCCCTTTTGTATGTCTGTACTTTTTATTTCGTATTATATACATTTATTAATTAATTTTCTTGTACTTTTATATATTAAAATTACGAATTGTGAAAAATCTATTGATCGCTATTAACATTATATTGACGTTATTTCTATTAAATTTTTCACAACAATAACAACAAAATCCTTTTATTTATTCAATGGCCAAAAGTAAATATTGTATTATAGATGATAAACACAGTACAAATCTAAATAAAGCATGTGTTCTGTTCAGCTGTAATAGAAACGATGTCACCTATTTTGCTAACTAGCGAAAATATATTTTGTTAATTCGGGGACATATTTTCTGTCTGGAAGTATGTTGAAAGCTGTGAAATGATGAACAACACCAATGTACCAGATGTTGTTTTGACTAATGCGGTAATAGAGATGGGCAATACAAGCTGTCGTGCCATAAACCGCAGTAATTCATTTGGCCACAGATGTGATATAATTGTACATTATAATTATGATTTATTATCATTTGCTATTTTAGTTGTTGACGTTAGTTTCACATATATTCCATGACTATTTATTTACTTGATTAAATAATAATAATTATATTAATAATAATAATAATAATAATAAAAAAATAATAAAAAGAATAATAATAATAATAATACCACCCCCATAAAAAACAACACATTCTTAAATATTAAGGATAGATTATGCTCAAATTTGATATAAAGGAAATATTGATAATTGCTACACAGCCTCTTTGTAAGTATAATATATACATGTTTAGACTCCACACAAAGTAAATATGTCATGTTTTAAACTATATACTACATGCGGTCACAATATGAATATTATAGCATCGTTAAAACACTGGCAGTGTTTTTATATATAGAAAATACCATGATTATTAACCTGTCCTGTAATAGGGAACGTAGCATTTAATTCATAGTTTATCCATTTTTTTTATTCAGATTAGACATATTCAATAAGAATTATAGATTTCAATAAATGTCTTTGGTTAAAATATTTTACTCAAGGATGAACATAGTATATCTTTAACATTTAAATTTGAAATTGTCAGCAAATGCTTAATTTTATTGTAAATACAAAGTGGACCATTTTTCTTTTTTAATTCTGCCTTCTATTTTCATGTTTTTTTTACGGTAGTAAATATATTCTGTATAAAGTTAATCATAAGCTTACATATTAGTAATACCGACAATGTTTCTTTATCACCATCATCCTCATTCTCATCATTATCATCATCAAAATCATCATCATCACTACGAAATTATCATCATAATCATCATCATCATCAAAACCACCATCACCATCATCATCAAAACCACCATCACCATCATCATCATCATCATCATCATCATCAAAATCATCATCACCACCATCAAAATCACCATCATCATCAAAATCATCATAATCATCATCATAATCATCATCAAAATCATCATCAAAATCATCATCAATATCATATAAATCACAGTTTTATATTATTATTAAAGAGATTTAGACCTCAAACATGACATAGCACATCTCACGAAATATAGAATGTGACGTATGACGGTATGACAAAATAAGGGCTATGGCATATACGACTTTCGTGCAGTTGTTTATTATATATAGAGTACTTGTAAGTTATCCGAAATGACAGATTGTTCAGTTGTTTCATGTTTATTGTTTGAATATAATAGGCACATAAAGCCTCAGGAACGAATATTGTTTTACCTCCTATAGAAGGGCAAACATGAGTTTAACAGCGTTTGAATAATGTTTTTAGAGTATGTTAGATGCTTTTAACCTTAAAAAAAGGAGCACTGAATGTGAAATCATTTATCATAAAAGACATTACGCTTTAAGAACATAATTTGTATCACTCATTGTTTGTTAAATCGACAATCATTCCTGACAGTACTGAGTTCTAATTAACCATTAATTGAATAAAGATTGTCATTCCTTTATTTTTACAAAAATGGTATTTAAAAGTATAAGATATTAAGAGGCTAGTGTTGAGCAGTTTATTTCATTTATTGTCATCATAAGAAAGCATATTATCATTTTATGTTGTTATTTGTAACTGTCTTTCGACCTTACTACTTTTTCAACCGGTGCTATGGGGTAAGAGGGGGAGAGGGTGGGGCCTTTGAGAGATAAAGGAGGGTCTGTGTCTGAGAAACAATGCAAATTTTCAAGTCCCTTATAACAGACTGAAACATTCTGAATGTGTGATTTCAATTTTTCCTTTGCTGTTTTTTTGCTGTAAGATTATTTACTTTTTCGATTAAGAGTACAAAACTCTATAAAAATATAAGGCATGGACAATACTAGAGCATGAACAACAATATATTATTTGCTGACTTACTTTTGATATAAAAAAAAATAAAAGTCGACCGAGTCCATGGACAGATACTACCGAAAGGGTTCAGTTAAAAGTCACAAAATATGAATGCAAGCATTTAATACATAATTCAGAAGCATACATGAATTTATCATAGCAATAATAGCAAAATGCATATATATAAAAGTGTTATAATAAGAATATACACATTTCTTACTGCCAGTTGACAAGGCGTGCAAAACCTGATTTACAAAATAAAGTTTACTACGCATAATTCTATTTCTGAATTATTATGTATTATAAATAATGATTTCTTAGAATGACATTTGTATTTATGAACTTTAAATGTTTTCGTGTAACAGAGTACTGTTGTTAACAAATATTTTATGAATCAAATATTATATAACTAGAATATTATGAACCGCCTACAGAAATAAATAATCTTAAAAGGGACCCTACTGAGATGTCTGACATGAAATGACTAGAAATAGTGTTCCGGTATTTGCGTACCATATGATGTTGGTTTGAACCAATAACTTGTGTGCAAATTTTCAGAATTATTCTCTTACCCCGATTTCTAGCATAATAATCACTTTTATTGTGCAAACAACCGAAAAATAAAAAAGCGTTGCAGCGCTTCTTACTAAAATCGAGCTAAAAATCGCAATAAAGAATCGATATTCAATTTAATTTTGATACTATTGCAGATTTTTACATTTTAAGTATTTCACTTAATTTATGTAAGAATTTTGTTTTTAAAGACTTTTAGACCTCAGTGTAGTCCCTTTAACATATACTTTTTCTTAAGTTTTTCTTTCTTGCAAATTTTATTTTGACTTTCGGCTCTTATATCATAGACTGTTATTGAACCCAGCCATGCGGCCTGCACATACCAACATATGCCTGTCCATATATCCATTAATCATTTTCAAACGGTGAATGCTTTTATGCAGATTGAAATTTTGACCACATGACCTCGTTCGACTTACAAATTAAAATATGTTTTTCCTTTGTTTTTCTTTTCTTTTTTTGTTTGAAATAATTATTTACTGTATTCAATTATACTTCTCATTGAACTCATTGAACAATGAATAAATACTCATTCAAATCTAAAGTGGCGCCCCTCAAGAAAAAATAATTAGAAGTGATAAATGAAACATATGAAGAAAAAAGGTAAAGTAAAGTAAAGTAAAAAAAAAACAACAAAAAAACACAACAACAACAAAACAAAACAATAGACACTTGACACTATGTCGGATTAAACAAATTGAATATGATAGATGTGTAGTACTCCCTGCAACAGGCAATTATGTTCAAATGTTCAAACTATCCTGAAACATTTATAGAATTAATACAACAAATTATCCAAAATGATACTTTACATTTTGTTTCTTTGTTTCTTTCTATACCTACGGGATTGTTACAAAGGTATTTCACAGATGTAAGGATAACTTGTGGAACACGATAGGTCGAAAAAGAGCCTTGGGTTAGTCAAAGCTAAGCATAGATGGCTGCGTGGATATCCTGAATACCAAGAAAAGAAGTCTTCTTTAGAACCGTACTTGTATTCCCATTTGGAACTAGAATCTTTCCGCCGTCCTCCAATGAGTATAGTTTGGCTATATCCAGTAAGGACCCCCTTCACATCATTATATTTCTGCGAACTATCAATATTTACTAAATAACCACCGTCGCTTTCGCATTGTTTTTCTGCGGCATCATGATCCTTTGAATCAATATACAGCTTCATACAATAACCGTTTGTTGTGACGTTGTAATAATACGGACAGCGACCTTCGCAGAAACTAAAATCTTCGTCGACCGTCGATATAAGATCCTGTGAAGTATCATCAATTTGACCACATGACCTCGTTCGTTTTCGTACTGAATAATACCCGACTCTTGTAGTTTCACAAGTTGTCCATTGTGTCCATTCTGCACAAGAATGAAGATTAAGAAGAGCTCTTCCGATGACTGATAGCATCGGTTTATTGTATTTCCTTCCAAAGTTATACAAAGTTTGTCCGTCAATATCAGTTCCTTTTGTATCATTTTTACTTGACTCTGTCTGGCCATTGACCCACATACAAAACAACACGCAGATGAATATTTTTGTATAAATCATATTTTCCCGACAGTCTATTAAATCTTGAGAATAATTTGTTTTAATCTTATAAGCAAGAAGTATATCTAATTATGCGCCGCTAACAAACAAGTTATTCCAATGCTTGTGTGAGAATGTTTGTTTCAACTGGTAATACTCAAATATATTTTTAACTTTGAATTCAGACTAACAAATCAACACTTTCATGTACTGAGAACTCGATGCCTTTTTGTTAGGTGTAAAATCTAATACACTCGTTAAACTGCTCGAAATTAAATACGTGCACAATTTATTATTTCTCTCACTTCTAGACATCGAATGGCTTTTTTATTTCCTGGTTTATGATTGATGTAATGTTGCTCTTAAATCAAACAGAGATAATGCAACAGTGTATGTATGTCGTTTTTATTTCCGCCCATACAGAACAGTAAGTATCCACATAACTTACAGGCCAGATCCATATCTTTACAAGAATAATTTCAGAACAAGATCCCATACTTGTGTACTTACATTTTAACTTACAGGCTAGGACAATATCTTTACAAGAACATTTGCATCACAGGAGTATGTACTTAAAGGCCCATTTTGCCTAAGAAATATTTTTATTTTTCGAAAGCTTTTTATTTTTGATGTCCGTTTATATTTTTCTTAAAATTACCCATTGGACAATTATCTTAGCCATCTTTTTCTTCTGTGGCTTTTTAGCAATAAGTTCAGGAATAGTAATTTAGTATTTTGTATGACTGCCATCGTTTACTTTTATGAAAAATAATTGCACAATCAAAACTTCTTTTTTTCAGTTTATATGCATTTAACATGCCCTTAAACCATTAACTTAAAGTAATAAAACTCATGTTTGCCCTTTATATTGAAGGAACTATTTACTCGTCCCTGATCCATAATGTGCCTTTAAAGAACATACAATTCTAAACAATATACAATAAAGAACAAAACAATATACTTACAAACAGGACAATTTTTGTCCATAGTAACATTGTATTCTGGAGGAATTAGGCAATATATTTTAATGACAAAGACTTTACTAAGAACACATGGCACAATATAAGGCCATATTCTTACAGATCAAGGATAAGACCATTTATCTTAAAAACGTATCAATACACTTGCAGAACATGGACTTACCTAACATGGCCATGTACTAAGAAACCAAGGTCTTGTTTGTTTGTTTGTGTCATTTTACGCCTCTTTCAAAAAGCATTTCAGTCATATAGGCAGGTAGTTTCCTAACCATCGTTCCTGGAGAGTTACACCAGTACTAGACTACCTTCCTCCGCGCGCGCTAAACTACCAAAGCATCTCCCGGGGATCGAACCCACGCCAAAGAGGTAACTGGATTAGAAGTCATCGACTCTAACCCCTCGACCACGGAGGCGGTATCCAAGGTATTGTGCATCACAAGGCAATTTCTTTAAACAAGACAATGAACATAAAGTAAGTCTATATATTGAAGTACAGTGATTTATATTTTAATTGCAAAGAAAGGTCATGTACACATCACCAATGTTATATCTTTAAAGAGCAGCACAAATTATTCAAAAAAGGCAGTGTGTCCTAACAGATTTCAATGTACGATTTTAAAATTTATATTTAATTACATGTATGACATCGTCCCGACCATTTCTGAACAATAACAATGTTTTCAGATGAAACAACAACAACAACAACAACAACAACAAATGCTATTTAAACCTAGCGTTGTAGATAATCAGTAATTACTTTTACAGAATGATAGCACGTTTTTAAAGTTGAACTGTATACTGTTTCTACAAACTCGTAGTTTTTGTTTTGAAAATTATCAGATTTCTTTACAATGAAGAATTTGTCTAAAGTCTTGATACCATAAAAAAAACCCAGAACTAAAATTGACGTTACATAGGCGTATTTGCAATCCGCCCTTCATTAACAAGGTCGAGGTTTCAAAGAACTTTCATAAGGTAGCACACCACAGTAATGTAAGCCACAGCTTCGAATGGCCAGGGAGGATTTCTTGGATATAGTGAATATTCTGGATTTAAATGACTGGTTGTCTTTAAAATGCATTTTCAGCATAAGATTTGTTTTTGTGACATCTAATATGATCACTGGCAAATTCGAAAACATGGCCAGAAATCACATGCTGTTGATTATGAATGTCAAGGCCGCCATTTTTTGTAAACATTGCTTTTATACAGCATGCACGGTAAAAAGAAGTCATTTTACAGGGGGGTACAAACTTTTAGCAGTAGCAAAAAATCTACAAGGTTGAGGACTAGTTTCTTTGTGATATTTTGCATGTATAGGGAGTTGCTAAAGCAGAGACGGTGTTCCTTTAGCCTGTATATTTGCAGATATTTTTTACCAGAGGGTTGAAATGTGTTGTTTTGGGTCTCGGGCCACTGTAGATTTTGGGCTTCAACGGAATGAATTGCAAATTTTTTGACTGCCTGCCTATTGCAGATGGGATAATTTCTTTGAAGATTTGCAATCTTATGTCATATATGTTCTCAACAAAATGTGTTTTCTTTTCCAGGTTGTGTAGTTTGGTATCAGAATTATTAGACGTATTGCTTGTAGGACATTGACGGCAGGAACTTGAAATTAACTGTGGAGTGCTACCTAAAACTGTCAGTATAGCAGTTTCTGAAAGTATGTAGCCCGATAGATAAAGGTTTCAAATACCTTACATTAAGATTTACTACAGTCTTGCTGATAAAAAGGAAGAGTTTCTGTCTCTGAGAAGTTAAACATCGCCTGTTTCTTATTTTCTGAATATGATATATTATAACAGAACAAAACAGGAAAATGACTGCATGGCCGAGTGGTTATCGCGTCGGACTAGTTATCTAATGATCGCTAGTCGCATGGGTTCAAATCCTGTCAGGGGCAAGTCGTTGTGTCCTTAAGCAAGAAACTTTACACCCATCGTTCAGTACTGGTTGGTTCCAGGAACGGATTCAAAGGAGTGTCTATCAGCTTGTAGATTCCAACACAATCGAACTACAATACATTCTATATAAACCAGGAACAAATTTCAAAGGCCTTAGTATAAACATTTTTAAAAAGTTTTCTGTAATATCTTTAAATGAAAGATAAAACGTTATTTGCTATTAAGCCTATGCTCATTTTGCTTTTCTGCACATTGAAAATTAGTACATAATTATGAAGTATTTTTTTATTTTGTATGGAAGTCAAAATTCTACTTTACTTATCTTTCGACACCTTTATCACATTTAAATTAACATTTAACGCTATCTTAAAACCAACTCACATGTTTGAAATTCATTATAACATCATAATAAACTCATGTTTGTCTTTTCTACAGACAAAAAAATCATTTTTGATACACAATGAGCCTTTCAAGCAAATTAAAAATAAATGTGCCATGGCGATAAGAAATGCACGATTCTGTTTTGCAAAAGAAAAAAGTATATGTGACATGAATGATATTAGAACATTGTAAAAGTAGTTCTAGGAAAGAACAATTTAACTACTAGTATTTTTTTTATAAAAATAACATGAATTGATTATTGTACGAGATTTTTCTTTTTTATGTCAGAATTACGTAACAGTTATAGTACATGGAACGAGTTAGTTACGAGGATATAACACTGGCTGGGGCGACATCAAGGGGTGTTTCTGCTAAAAAAATGGCGAGGCCGTGAGGCCGAGACAATTTTTTTGCAGAAACATCCCGAGATGTCGCCCCAGCCAGTGTTATACCCCCATAACTAACGAGTTTCATATACTATAACTGTTTTATCGCAATGACATAACGTTTTCTTTTTTTTTGTAATAGAAACAAATAAATAAATCGTTAGCTACATTACAGTTATTTATGATAAGGCAGTTTTTTCAAGTTAGAGGCGGATTGTAAACTGTTACCAAGATTGATTCAAGATTAAAGGGATTTTTTTTCAGTGGAAATAATTCATTCAGCGGATGTACCTTTTGATTAAATGAGAGTAAATTTCATTTCATTAATTATCTTTGTTAATATTTTTCATTGTATTTATATATTTATTTTAGTGATTCCATTTTTTTTGCTACTGGGAATGGTCGTTACCACTGCCCCATTGGAGCCTCTATGAAAAAAAACTGTATTGATATATACAAGGTGCGAAAAAAACTCAACCGATATATAACAGTCGAGTTTTTTTCCTATATGAATCAATGAAAAAAACTGTACTGTTATATATCAATACAGTTTTCAAATGCTCATTGAAGTGTACTGAGTATAATGAGTTATTAAGAACAAAGGAAATGTTCCAAACCATGCGATAATTATATATATATACATATACAAGTATTTAACATATCAGTATTGCTTGATTTTTTACACATCGCATCTGTGCATATCGCTCTTTATTTTATACCTATCAATGATATATTGATAAAATATTGATTAAATAAAATATCATACGTTTATTTTATGTCTTTTCGCTGTATAAATTATAAAAAGTAACACCCGCATACCGTTATGTATCTAACTTTTAGTATCATAAATCAATACTTGTATCCAGCCAGCTAACGAAACGTCGGTGGTTCTACTCAGGTGGCCGTTTGTGCCTGAAATAATTTACAGAGTGGCGCGTGAGGTCTTCCTCCACCAGTGAAAATGGAAAATCGCCATATAACTTTACTGTGTTGATGCGACGTAAACCCCAACAACAACAACAACAGCAGCAATTTATTTTGTTCTTTACTTCATTAAGAAAATAAATAAAGTTGATTTGTATATTTTATTGTTAGGAATGGCTTTTAAAGAAGAACAAATACAAAAATATATTGACTATAAATAAAATATAAACTAAATCACCATTAAAAATATAATAACTAATATACTGCTTAACATAAAAACATGGTTGCTATTTTTCAAACTTCAGGAACGCCGGTGGTTCTACTCAAACGACCGTTCGTGCCTGAAATAATGTACGGAGTTGAACATAAAAGCTAGCAGGAAATCCGCTATATGACCTCAAAAGTGTCTGAGTGATTTAAAACTCAGCCAAATTAAAACATATCTTTATAATAAAGAGGGGAAATGACAAGGAAATGAAATAAAACGTAATCAAGTTGTTTCATAATTATGCGTGTACGTTATACGATGATACGTAGAATAACATGTCTAAGCAGTGATTCCTATATAATGTTAAGTAGTATAATGGATGCCTATTTATCAGGTTTTGACTTCAAACAAAACAACATTATTTTCCATCATATCCCGATACTGTTCTTGCAAGTCTTTGTTAGCTGGCTTCCATTCTGGACTAGGTTTAATACTGAATCGAAGTTTCTGAAAACACATATATATTATTGCTTAATAAGTATATGTTGAATTGAGCACTTACTATATTTTTACCACTTGCCCCTCACCGTAGTGGGTTCGAATCCCGACAGGGACTTTGGATTCTTTCGTGTAAGGACGTTATCTAGCTAGCTAACGGAACGTCGGTGGTTCTACTCAGGTGCCCCTGTGTGTCTGAACTATTAATTTATTTTACATGTCCTTCAATTTACTAGATTCCGTGAAATTGCTTGGTATATGCACCGATTAATGGCCTTAATCACAATCGGGAAGACTTTCTACAATATTAACCCTCACTTTTTAATGTTATTTACCCATTGGTCAATTTGAATTATGCTTATTGTTAATGCATTTTCTACATATAGAACATCTACTGTACTCTAAATTTATCAACCAATTTCTTTTGAATCACATATTTTTTTTTTAAATAAACAAAATTAAGAATGGGAATTTTATTTACCTGAATGAATGTATTTCCTTCTGCTCTTCTTAGTGCTTGAACCATACAGACAGGCATGGGTACCAGGGACATGAACGCTACCACCCAGCCAATCCCGATAGCCCACATCGGATATGTCACATTGCCGTACTTGACTGCCTCCAATTGAGCAAGATTGAAAATCCAAATGGACTGACAAAAAATAAAGCGACTGTACGTTTATTATGATGTTTTTATCGAGAACGCTGAAAGCAACTTAACACCACAAATGCGTTAAGTGCTGCAGAATATATTGGAAGACATCATTTTTAGTGAATTCACATGAATGCATATTTGTCAAATAAATAAATAAATAAATAAATAAATAAACAAACGAAGGATGAAGTATTGGGACAATGGAGTCATTATCATCAGTTTAACATTTTCTGCGTTTTCGCTATCAGTTCCATTTCCACGACATCGTTTCACGTGCACTATTAAAGCTGTATTATCAATTGTGCCATTCAGGGTTTCTTCTTTAGACAATTTTATCTACAATAATTGATTCATTAAAATCGACAGAATCTTAAGTGTTTATTATAAGTGAATATACAGTTACCAAGATGATTGACGGTGTAATAAATTTCCAAAATATCCCCCAAACAGGAGGCAACGTTCTACCAATCATCATCTCAATATCGCCATACAATCTTTTTGTACCTATTAAAAACAAGAAACGTTACAACAGAATACTAGTTTAGGTTTAGTTATAACACTATCCAATATAATCGAAATATAATCAAAATTTCGGCAATACTGGCGTTCCATATAAAAATGAAAACATGATTAGAACATTCAAAAATGTTCAGACAATAAATCTAGAAAATGCCTGAATGAAGTACCTGCTTACTTAAGATAAAAACTTATATCCTATGTTGTTGTTTTTTCATCTTTGTACTAGACCACCAATTGTTTATCACGTTTTCTTTTTTTTTGTCTAACATTGCTAAGAACCATCAGAAACAAAAACACGTATCATGTTCTAAATTATGAAATGTTTCTTTGTACATTTAGGAAAAAGAAAACAACAGTGAAATTATTGTTAAGTACTGAAAAACACGTTTTACAAATAAAGCAGTTTGTTGAATCATTTTTTTTGTCTCAGAGCTTATCAAGTTATTCGACCAATTTAGTTGCCTTATACGTTCACGCACGGATAAACGGTGGCTGCGATATTAATTCTGATGCATCAACACTTTTAGGCAGCCGCTCAGCCACAAGGAGTAAATGATGAAAAGAAAAACATTTATACTAATTATGAGTCTATTTTTTCTTGAGCTCATATATTAAAACTTACCGTACACCCATGCAAGACCAACTGTTTCCAAAAAGGCTATCAGCATAACAGCAATACTAGCACAATACCAGTCTAGGATCTGCAGGAAATAAACCCCTCCCTGAAATATATATTATGCTCATTTACAAATTTTGATTAGCCTTTCTATCAAATATTGATGGTAACAATTTTAGAAATATACCACTGCTGAACGTAACATGTGCTCGAATACGCACTGGAAGGATTATCTCTATAGCTACGGTCTCCGGTCTTCGAAGGGAAGAAGATCACATTTATTTTCACATTTTAAATGCCAGAAAAAAATCTAATCCGGAAAAGTTAATGAACGAACCTATCTTTTTCAACGTTAAAAAATTGAATAAACAGTGAATAGAAATAAAAACACTACTATGAATGTTGTTCCGGCGAAATAAATTAAAAGTAAAAATGATTGCTTAAATAGTTCATTGTCTGATTTACGAAAGCTGCCTAACCCTTCGCCTTTCAAGTGACTTATTGAGAAGGTTAGAGTAACTTTGACATATTAATAATAAATTAACAGATAAAGGTAGGTTTGGTTCTCTGGCGAGTTTACTAACAGATAACTAATTTTCTTCTTTTTTTCTCAATTCACAAATTTCCAACATTCTTAAGATTGCGATTGGGTGGCATACAAATTAGCCTGGGTTAATAGGTCGATCTGAAATAACATACATGTATATGCTACGACATTTTGTCTAGGAAAGGCAATTCTGTATAGTAGAAATCATAACAAAAATTGTGTGGTTTGACAGTTTATAGAAAACTTCCAAAATAACTATGGTAACACGTGATTGCCCTTTACATTTAAATTTAACAGCACGTGTAACGGATTGGCGAGAAGTTCATAGTAGCCTAGCCGTAACATCAAAGAAAACCATCGGAATATAATTCCACAGCGTTCTATCGCACTTCCAACCGAGTTTCTAGGTCACTGACATACTTTCACGAGTCATTCCATTTCAGTTTAACTTTAACATGTTTAACATGCACTTATATGTAATACAAAGTACCAAAAGACAATAGTCTATTATTTTGACCTCACCTACCTGCGTGATGCATGATAAGCCGAGAAGAAAAAGAACGCTGCATACTGTCAGAGTTACCATCAGTTTACGGGCTATAAGTTGCCTAGGAAACGTGTCTATAATCGCAGTGGTCACTGTCTGAACATGTACTATCTGTATGAATAAATATAATATGTTTCGAAAAGTTATACTATAAAAGACATTCATCAATAATGTAGATGTATATACATATATTTTGGTCATCCTTTTTTATTGATAAATTTTGAAAGGTTAATCGTATACCATTAGGCCAACATAACAAACCTGACTCTGGTTATTCATATAAGCTGTAAAAATTGTTAAAAATCCAACAAGAAGGACAACTTTAACAGGATGTGTAATTAAACCTATAGCAGTTATCTCCCTTAGTCTATAAGCTACCGGATAAACTAGTCATATAAAGTATATTAACTATATTTGCATTCACATCATATAATGATGAATACCATGCAAGGCTAAGAATTTATTTTTTTGTGCCGAACTTGATAGATTTATAATATCTGACATTTGTTTGGTATTCTATTCATCTTGTTTGCAATTCTATCAGCGTTTCTTTCTTTAAATTTCAAATGAAAATAAAAAACTATCAAGAACCTCTCGAGTTCATGCCGCGCGCAGGTATGCCAAGGGTAATATCTTTTTATCATCTGATGATGATGACAAAAAGTGATGATCATGATGATGAAAAAAGTGATAATGATGACGAAAAGTGATGATGATGACGATAATGATAACGCT
Source organism: Ruditapes philippinarum (assembly GCF_026571515.1). Classification (NCBI taxonomy): domain Eukaryota; kingdom Metazoa; phylum Mollusca; class Bivalvia; order Venerida; family Veneridae; genus Ruditapes; species Ruditapes philippinarum. Next base: position 96,459 of record NW_026853874.1, read on the forward strand.
TGGTCATCATCATCATCATCATTATCGTCATAGTTTATTAATGTCATTATAATCATCATTATCACCGCCAAAATCATCATCACACATACATATGTTTTTGGGGGCGCATGCGCAATGCGCCCCCAATGTAATAACGACAAATTCAGATTTACTATGATGTGAACACAATTAGTCAGCTACCTACGCTAAGCAAAATAGTTCCAAAACTTCGCAGTAACTCCAAAACTCATAGTTTCCCTATCTATTTAAAATTGACTGGCCAATTA